>NW_027077798.1:300000-600000 GCF_963930625.1 Muntiacus reevesi
CAAGTGGTGATCATGCGTCACTCACGTGGGAATCACGTGGGAGTCACGTGGGAATCACATGGAAATCACGTGGTAATCATGTGGGAATCACGTTGGAATCACGTGTCAATATCGTGTGAATCATGTGGGAATCACTTGTCAATCACGATGGAATTACTTTTGAATCACGTGGGAATCACGTGTCACTACGTGGCAATCATGTGGGAATCACGTGTCAATCACGTGAACATCATGTGGGCATCACGTGGGAATCATTTGGGAATCACGTGGGAATCACGGGGGAATCTCGTGGGAATCACATGTCAATCACGTGGGAATCACGTGGCAATCACGTGGGAATGACATGTCAATCCCGTGGGAATCACGTGGGAATAAGGTGGGAATCACGTGTCACTCACGTGGGAATCACATGGGAATCACGTGGGATTCTTGTGGGAATCACGTGTAAATCACGTGTCAATCATGTGAGAATCAAGTGGGAATCACGTGGAAATCACGTGTCAATTACGTGGGAATCACGTGTCAATCACGTTGGAATCACGTGGGAATCATATGAGAATCACGAGTCAATCACGTGGGAATCAAGTGGGAATCACGTGTCAATCACGTGGGAATCACTGGGGAATCACGTTGGAATCATGTGTAAATCACTTGGGAATAACGTGGGAATCACGTGTCAATCACGTGGGAATTACGTGAGAATCACGTGTCAATCACGATGGAATTACATGTGAATCACGTGTGAATCACGTGTGAATCACGTGGGAATCACGTAACAATCATTTGGGAATCACCTGGGAATCACGTGTTAATCACGAGGGAATCACATGGGAATCACGTGGGAATGATGTGTCAATCACGTAGGAATCACGTGGGAATCACGTGTCAATCACGTGGGAATCACTTGGGAATCACGTTGGAATCATGTGTCAATCACTTGGGAATAACGTGGGAATCACGTGATAATCACGTGGGAATCACGTGTCAATCACGTGGGAATTACGTGAGAATCACATGGGAATCACGTGGGAATCACGTGTCAATCACCTGGGAATCAGTGGGAATCATGCGTCAATCACGTGGGAATCATGTGGGAGTCACGTGGGAATAACGTGGGAATCAAGTCGGAATCACGTGGGTATATCGTGTCAATCACGTGGGAGTCATGTGGGAGTCACGTGTCAATCACGATGGAATCACGTGGTAATCAAGTTGTGATCATGCGTTTATCACGTGGGATTCAAGTGTCAATCACGAGGGAATCACGTGGGAATCACGTGTTAATCATGTGGGAATCACTTGGGAATCACGTATCAATCACGTGGGAATATCGTGGGAATCAGATTTAATCACGTGGAAATCACATGGGAATCACGTGGGATTCACGTGGGAATCACGTGTCAATCATCTAGGAATCACGTGTCAATCACGTGGGAATCACGTGGGATTCACGTGGGAATCACGTGTCAATCATCTAGGAATCACGTGTCAATCACGTGGGAATAACGTGGGAATCACCTGGTAATCACGTAGGAATCACGTGGGAATAACGTGTCAATCACGTGGGAATCATGTGGGAATCACGTGTCAATCACGAGGGAATCACGTAGTAATCACGTGTCAATCACGTGGGCATCACATGGGTATCACACGGGAATCATTTGGGAATGACGTTTCAATCACGTTGGAATCACGTGGGAATCACTTTTGAATCACGTGGGAATCACGTGTCAATCATGTGGGAAACACGTTTCAATCCCGTGGGAATCAGGTGGGAATCACGTGGGAATCACGTGGGAATCACGAGGGAATCACGTGTCAATCACGTGGGAATCACGTGTCAATCATGTGGGAATCACTTGGGTATCACGTGGGAATCGCGTGTCAATCACGTGGGAATCACGTGGGAATCTCGTGGGAATCACGTGTCAATCACGATGGAATCACGTGGGAATCAAGTGGTAATCATGCGTCAATCACGTGGGAATCACATGGGAATCACGTGGGAATGACGTGTCAATCACGTGGGAATCACGTGGGAATCACGTGTCACTCACGTGGTAATCACGTTTCAATCATGTGGGAATCACGTGTCAATCATGTGGGAATCACTTCGGAATCACGTTGGAATCATGTGTCAATCACTTGGGAATCACGTGGGAATCACGTGGGAAGCACGTGGGAATCACGTGTCACTCACTTGGGAATCACATGGGAATCAGGTGATAATCACGTGGGACTCACGTGTCATTCACGTGGGAATCACGTCGGAATCACGAGTCAATCACGAGGGAGTCACGTGGGAATCACGTGGGAATCCCGTGGAAATCACATGGGAATCACTTGTCAATCACGAGTGAATCACGTGGGAATCACGTGTCAATCACGTGGGAATCACGTGGGAATCAAGTGGAAATCATGCATCAATCACGTGTCAATCACGTGGGAATTACGTGAGAATCACGTGGGAATCACGTGGGAATCACGTGTCAATCACGTGGGAATCACGTGGGAATCATGCGTCAATCACGTGGGAATCATGTGGGAGTCACGTGGGAATCACGTGGGAATCAAGTCAGAATCACGTGGGTATATCGTGTCAATCACGTGGGAGTCATGTGGGAGTCACGTGTCAATCACGATGGAATCACATGGTAATCAAGTGGTGATCATGCGTTTATCACGTGGGAATCACGTGTCAATCACGAGGGAATCACGTGGGAATCACGTGTTAATCACGTGGGAATCACTTGGGAATCACGTATCAATCACGTGGGAATATCGTGGGAATCACATTTAATCACGTGGAAATCACATGGGAATCTCATGTCAATCAAGTTGGAATCACGTGGGAATGACGTGTCAATCACGTTGGCATCACGTGGTAATCATTTGGGAATCACGTGTCATTCACGTTGGAATCATATGGGAATCACGTGGGAATCACGCGTCGATCCTATAGGAATCACGTGGGAATCACGTGTCAATCACGTAGGAATCACGTGGGAATCACGTGGGAATCACGTGTCAATCACGTGGGAATCATGTGGGAATCACGTGGGAATTACGTGACAATCATTTGGGAATCACCTGGGAATCACGTGGGAATCACGTGGGAATCACGTGGGAATCACGTGGGAATGACGTGTAAATCACGTGGGAATCACGTGGGAATCACGTGGGAATCACGTGTCAATCCCATAGGAATCATGCGGGAATCACGTGGGAATTACGTGTCAATCACGTAGGAATCACGTGTAAATCACGTGGTTATCACGTGTGAATCACGTGTCAATCACGTGGGAATCACGTGGGAATCACGTGTCAATCACGTAGGAATCACGTGTAAATCACGTGGTTATCACGTGTGAATCACGTGTCAATCACGTGGGAATCACGTGGGGATCACGTGACAATCACGTGGGAGTCATGTGGGAATCACGTGTCAATCATGATGTAATCACGTGGGAATCAAGTGGTAATCATGCGTCATCCACGTGGGAATCACATGGGAATCACGTGCTAATCACGTGGGAATCACGCTGGAATCACGTGTCAATATCGTGGGAATCATGTGGGAATCGAGTGTCAATCACGATGGAATTACGTGTGAATCACGTGTCAATCACGTGGGAATCACGTGGGAATCACGTGGGATTCACGTGGGAATCACGTGTCAATCACGTGTCAATCATGTGAGAATCAAGTGGGAATCACGTGGAAATCACGTGTCAATCACGTGGGAATCACATGGGAATCACGTGGGAATCACGTGTCAATCCCATGGGTATCACGTGGGAATCACGTGGGAATCATGTGGGAATCACGTGTCAATCACGTAGGAATCACGTGTCAATCACGTGGGAATCACTTGGGAATCACGTGTCAATCACGTGGGAATCACGTGGGAATCACGTGGGAATCACGTGTGGATCACGTGACAATCATTTGGGAATCACGTGGGAATCACGTGTCAATCACGTGGGAATCACGTGGGAATCACGTGTAAATCACGTGGGAGTCACGTGGATTTCACGTGGGAATCCCGTGGAAATCACGGGGGAATCACGTGTCAATCATGTGTCAATCACGTGGTAATCACGGGGGAATCACGTGGGAATCACGTGGGATCACGTGGGAATCACGTGACAATCATTTGTGAATCACGTGGTAATCACGTGTTAATCACGTGAGAATCACGTGGGAATCACAAGGAAATCACATGTCAATCACGTGGGAATCACGTGTCAATCACGATGGAATCACTTGGGAATCACGTGTCAATCACGGGGGAATCACGTGGTAATCACGTGTCAATCATGTGGGAATCACGTGGGAATCACGTGTCAATCACGTGGGAATCACGTGGGAATCACGTGACAATCATTTGGGAATCACGTGGGAATCACGTGTCAATCACGTGGGAATCACGTGGGAATCACGTGACAATCATTTGGGAATAACGTGGGATTCACGTGTCAATCACGTGGGAATCACGTGGGAATCACGTGGGAATCACGTGACAATCATTTGGGAATCACGTGGGAATCAGGTGTCAATCACGTGGGAATCACGTGGGAATCACGTGGGAATCACGTGTCAATCACGTGGTAATCACGGGGGAATCACGTGGGAATCACGTGGAAATCACGTGGGAATCACGTGGGAATCACATGGGAATAACGTGTCAATCATGTGGGAATCACGTGGGAATAACGTGGGAATCACGTGTCAATCATCTAGGAATCACGTGTCAATCACGTGGGAATCACGTGGGAATCACGTGGGAATCACGTGTCAATCATCTAGGAATCACGTGTCAATCACATGGGAATCACGTGTCAATCACGTGGGAATCACGTGGGAATCACGTGGGAATCACGTGTGGATCACGTGACAATCATTTGGGAATCACGTGGGAATCACGTGTCAATCACGTGGGAATCACGTGGGAATCACGTGTCAATCACGTGGGAATCACGTGGGAATCACGCGGGATTCACGTGTCAATCATCTAGGAATCACGTGTCAATCACGTGGGAATCACGTGGGAATCACTTGGGAATCACGTGTCAATCATCTAGGAACCACGTGTCAATCACGTGGGAATCACGTGGGAATCACGTTTCAATCACGTGGGAGTCACGTGGGAATCACGTGGGAATCACGTGTGGATCACGTGACAATCATTTGGGAATCACGTGGGAATCACGTGTCAATCACGTGGGAATCACGTGGGAATCACGTGTCAATCACGTGGGAGTCACGTGGATTTCACGTGGAAATCCCGTGGAAATCACGGGGGAATCACGTGTCAATCATGTGTCAATCACGTGGTAATCACGTGGGAATCACGTGGGAATCACGTGGGATCACGTGGGAATCATGTGACAATCATTTGTGAATCACGTGGTAATCACGTGTAAATCACGTGAGAATCACGTCGGAATCACAAGGAAATCACATGTCAATCACGTGGGAATCACGTGTCAATCACGATGGAATCACTTGGGAATCACATGTCAATCACAGGGGAATCACGTGGTAATCACGTGCAAATCACGTGGGAATCACGTGGGAATCACAAGGAAATCACATGTCAAACACAAGGAAATCACGTGTCAATCACGGGGGAAACACGTGTCAATCACTTGGGAATCACGTGGAAATCACGTGTCAATCACGGTGGAATCACGTGTGAATCACGTGTGAATCACATGTCAATCATGTGGGAATCACGTGGGAATCATGTGGGAATCACGTGGGAATGACGTGTCAATCATGTGGGAATCACGTGTCAATCACTTGGGAATCACGTGGGAATCACGTCGGAATCTCATGCCAATCACGTGGGAATCACGTGGGAATCACATGGGAATCACGTGGGAATCACGTGGGAATTACGTGGGAATCACGTGGGAATTACGTGGGAATCACGTGTCAATCACGTGGGAATCACGTGGGAATCACGTGGGAATTACGTGACAATCATTTGGGAATCACGTCGGAATCTCATGCCAATCACGTGGGAATCACGTGGGAATCACGTGGGAATCACGTGTCAATCACGTGGGAATCACGTGGGAATCACGTGGGAATTACGTGACAATCATTTGGGAATCACGGGGGAATCAGGTGTCAATCACGTGGGAATCACGTGGGAATCACGTGTCAATCACGTGTCAATCACGTGGGAATCACGTGGGAATCACGTGGGAATCCCGAGTCAATCACGTGGGAATCACGTGGGAATCACGTGGGAATCACGTGTCATTCACGTGGGAATCACGAGTCAATCACGAGGGAGTCACGTGGGAATTACGTGGGAATCCCGTGGATATCACGTGGGAATCACTTGTCAATCACGAGTGAATCACGAGGGAATCACGTGTCAATCACGTGGGAATCACGTGGGAATCAAGTGGAAATCATGCATCAATCACGTATCAATCACGTGGGACTCTCGTGGGAATCTCCTGATAATCACGTGTCAATCACGTGGGAATAACGTGGGAATCACGTTTCAATCACTTGGGAATCACGTGGGATTCACGTGGGAATCACGTGTCAATCACGTGTCAATCATGTGAGAATCAAGTGGGAATCACGTGGAAATCACGTGTCAATCATGTGGGAATCACATGGGAATTACGTGGGAATCACGTGTCAATCCCATGGGTATCACGTGGGAATCACGTGGGAATCATGTGGGAATCACGTGTCAATCACGTAGGAATCACGTGTCAATCACGTGGGAATCACTTGGGAATCACGTGTCAATCACGTGGGAATCACATGGGAATCACGTGGGAATCACGTGTGGATCACGTGACAATCATTTGGGAATCACGTGGGAATCACGTGTCAATCACGTGGGAATCACGTGGGAATCACGTATCAATCACGTGGGAGTCACGTGGATTTCACGTGGGAATACCGTGGAAATCACGGGGGAATCACGAGTCAATCACGTGGGAATCACGTGTCAATCATGTGTCAATCACGTGGTAATCACGGGGGAATCACGTGGGAATCACGTGGGATCACGTGTTAATCACGTGACAATCATTTGTGAATCACGTGGTAATCACGTGTAAATCACGTGAGAATCACGTGGGAATCACAAGGAAACCACATGTCAATCACGTGGGAATCACGTGTCAATCACGGTGGAATCACTTGGGAATCACGTGTCAATCACGGGGGAATCACGTGGTAATCATGTGTAAATCACGTGGGAATCACGCGGGAATCACAAGGAAATCACGTGTCAATCACAAGGAAATCACGTGTCAATCACGTGGGAAACACGTGTCAATCACCTGGGAATCACGTGGGAATCACGTGTCAATCACGGTGGAATCACGTGTGAATCACGTGTGAATCACGTGTCAATCATGTGGGAATCACGTGGGAATCACGTGTCAATCACGTGGGAATCACGTCGGAATCTCGTGCCAATCACGTGGGAATCAAGTGGGAATCACGTGGGAATCACGTGGGAATTACGTGGGAATCACGTGTCAATCACGTGGGAATCACGTGGGAATCACGTGGGAATCACGTGACAATCATTTGGGAATCACGTGGGAATCAGGTGTCAATCACGTGGGAATCACTTGGGAATCACGAGGGAATCACGTGTCAATCACGTGGGAATCACGTGGGAATAACGTGTCAATCATGTGGGAATCACGTGGGAATAACGTGGGAATCACGTGTCAATCATCTAGGAATCACGTGTCAATCACGTGGGAATCACGTGGGAATCACGTGGGAATCACGTGTCAATCATCTAGGAATCACGTGTCAATCACGTGGACATCACGTGGGAATCACGTGGGAATCACGTATGGATCACGTGACAATCATTTGGGAATCACGTGGGAATCACGTGTCAATCACGTGGGAATCACGTGGGAATCACGTGTCAATCACGTGGGAATCACATGGGAATAACGTGGGAATCACGTGTCAATCACGTGGGAGTCACGTGGATTTCACGTGGAAATCCCGTGGAAATCACGGGGGAATCACGTGTCAATCATGTGTCAATCACGTGGTAATCACGGGGGAATCACGTGGGAATCACGTGGGATCACGTGGGAATCATGTGACAATCATTTGTGAATCACGTGGTAATCACGTGTAAATCACGTGAGAATCACGTCGGAATCACAAGGAAATCACATGTCAATCACGTGGGAATCACGTGTCAATCACGATGGAATCACTTGGGAATCACATGTCAATCACGGGGGAATCACGTGGTAATCACGTGCAAATCACGTGGGAATCACGTGGGAATCACAAGGAAATCACATGTCAAACACAAGGAAATCACGTGTCAATCATGTGGGAAACACGTGTCAATCACTTGGGAATCACGTGGAAATCACGTGTCAATCACGGTGGAATCACGTGTGAATCACGTGTGAATCACATGTCAATCATGTGGGAATCACGTGGGAATCATGTGGGAATCACGTGGGAATGACGTGTCAATCATGTGGGAATCACGTGTCAATCACTTGGGAATCACGTGGGAATCACGTCGGAATCTCATGCCAATCACGTGGGAATCACGTGGGAATCACATGGGAATCACGTGGGAATCACGTGGGAATTACGTGGGAATCACGTGTCAATCACGTGGGAATCACGTGGGAATCACGTGGGAATTATTTGACAATCATTTGGGAATCACGTCGGAATCTCATGCCAATCACGTGGGAATCACGTGGGAATCACGTGGGAATCACGTGTCAATCACGTGGGAATCACGTGGGAATCACGTGGGAATTACGTGACAATCATTTGGGAATCACGGGGGAATCAGGTGTCAATCACGTGGGAATCACGTGGGAATCACGTGTCAATCACGTGTCAATCACGTGGGAATCACGTGGGAATCACGTGGGAATCCCGAGTCAATCACGTGGGAATCACGTGGGAATCACGTGGGAATCACGTGTCATTCACGTGGGAATCACGAGTCAATCACGAGGGAGTCACGTGGGAATTACGTGGGAATCCCGTGGAAATCACGTGGGAATCACTTGTCAATCACGAGTGAATCACGTGGGAATCACGTGTCAATCACGTGGGAATCACGTGGGAATCAAGTGGAAATCATGCATCAATCACGTATCAATCACGTGGGACTCTCGTGGGAATCTCCTGATAATCACGTGTCAATCACGTGGGAATAACGTGGGAATCACGTTTCAATCACTTGGGAATCACGTGGGATTCACGTGGGAAACACGTGTCAATCACATGGGAATCACGTGTAAATCACGTGGGAATCACGTGTCAATCATGTGTCAATCACGTGGTAATCACGGGGGAATCACGTGGGAATCACGTGGGATCACGTGGGAATCATGTGACAATCATTTGTGAATCACGTGGTAATCACGTGTAAATCACGTGAGAATCACGTGGGAATCACAAGGAAATCACATGTCAATCACGTGGGAATCACATGTCAATCACGATGGAATCACTTGGGAATCACGTGTCAATCACGGGGGAATCACGTGGTAATCACGTGGAAATCACGTGGGAATCACGTGGGAATCACAAGGAAATCACGTGTCAATCACAAGGAAATCACGTGTCAATCACGCGGGAAACACGTGTCAATCACTTGGGAATCACGCTGGAATCACCTGTCAATATCGTGGGAATCATGTGGGAATCGAGTGTCAATCAGGATGGAATTACGTGTGAATCACGTGTCAATCACGTGGGAATCACGTGGGAATCACGTGGGATTCACGTGGGAATCACGTGTCAATCACATGTCAACCATGTGAAAATCAAGTGGGAATCACGTGGAAATCACGTGTCAATCACGTGGGAATCACATGGGCATCATGTGTCAATCACGTTGGAATCACGTGGTAATCATATGGGAATCACGTGTCAATCACGTGGGAATCACGTGGGAATCACATGTCAATTACGTGGGAAAAACGTTAGAGTCACGGGGGAATCACGTGGGAGTAACGTGTCAATCACGTGGGAATCACGTGGGAATCACGTGTCAATCCCGTATGAATCACGTGTGAATCAGGTGGGAATCACGTGGGAATCATGCGTCAATCACGTGGGAATCACATGGGAGTCACGTGGGAATAACGTGGGAATCACGTGGTAATCACGTAGGAATCACGTGGGAATAACGTGTCAATCACGTGGGAATCATGTGGGAATCACGTGTCAATCACGAGGGAATCACGTAGTAATCACGTGTCAATCACGTGGGCATCACATGGGTATCACACGGGAATCATTTGGGAATCACGTGTCAATCATGTTGAAATCACGTGGGAATCACTTTTGAATCACGTGGGAATCACGTGTCAATCACGTGGGAAACTCGTTTCAATCCCGTGGGAATCAGGTGGGAATCAGGTGGGAATCACGTGGGAATCACGTGGGAATCACGTGTCAATCATGTGGGAATCACTTGGGTATCACGTGGGAATCGTGTGTCAATCACGTGGGAATCACGTGGGAATCTCGTGGGAATCACGTGTCAATCACGATGGAATCACGTGGGAATCAAGTGGTAATCATGCGTCAATCACGTGGGAATCACGTGGGAGTCACGTGGGAATCACATGGGAATCACGTGGTAATCACGTGAGAATCAGGTTGGAATCACGTGTCAATAACATGGGAATCATGTGGGAATCACGTGTCAATCACGATGGAATTACGTGTGAATCACGTGGGAATCACGTGACAATCATTTGGGAATCACGTGGGAATCACGTGTTAATCACGTGGGAATCACATGGGAATCACGTGGGAATGACGTGTCAATCACGTGTCAATCACGTGGGAATAACGTTTCAATCACGTGGGAATCACGTGTCAATCATGTGGGAATCACTTGGGAATCACGTTGGAATCATGTGTCAATTACTTGGGAATCACGTGGGAATCACGTGGGAAGCACGTGGGAATCACGTGTCACTCACTTGGGAATCACATGGGAATCACGTGATAATCACGTGGGACTCACGTGTCAATCACGTGGGAATCACGTGAGAATCACGTGGGAATCACGTGGGAATCACGTGTCAATCACGTGGGAATCACGTGGGAATCACGTGGAAATCATGCGTCAATCACGTGGGAAACACGTGGGAGTCACGTGGGAATCACGTGGGAATCAAGTGGGAATCACGTGGGTATCACGTGTCAATCACGTGGGAGTCATGTGGGAGTCACGTGTCAATCATGATGGAATCACGTGGGAATCAAGTGGTGATCATGCGTCAATCACGTGGGAATCACGTGGGATTCACGTGGGCATCACGTGGAAATCACGTGTTAATCATGTGGGAATCACGTTGGAATCACGTGTCAATATCGTGTGAATCATGTGGGAATCACTTGTCAATCACGATGGAATTACGTTTGAATCACGTGGGAATCACGTGTCAATCACGTGGGAATCATGTGGGAATCACGTGTCAATCACGTGAGCATCATGTGGGCATCACGTGAGAATCATTTGGGAATCACGTGGGAATCAGGGGGGAATCACGTGGGAATCACATGTCAATCACGTGGGAATCACGTGGCAATCACGTGGGAATGACATGTCAATCCCGTGGGAATCACGTGGGAATAAGGTGGGAATCACGTGTCACTCACGTGGGAATCACATGGGAATCACGTGGGATTCTCGTGGGAATCACGTGTAAATCACGTGTCAATCATGTGAGAATCAAGTGGGAATCACGTGGAAATCACGTGTCAATTACGTGGGAATCACGTGTCAATCACGTTGGAATCACGTGGGAATCATATGAGAATCACGAGTCAATCACGTGGGAATCAAGTGGGAATCACGTGTCAATCACGTGGGAATCACTGGGGAATCACGTTGTAATCATGTGTAAATCACTTGGGAATAACGTGGGAATCACGTGTCAATCACGTGGGAATTACGTGAGAATCACGTGGGAATCACGTGGGAATCATGCGTCAATCACGTGGGAATCATGTGGGAATCTCGTGTCAATCACGATGGAATTACATGTGAATCACGTGTGAATCACGTGGGAATCACGTGGGAATCACGTAACAATCATTTGGGAATCACCTGGGAATCACGTGTTAATCACGTGGGAATCACATGGGAATCACGTGGGAATGATGTGTCAATCACGTAGGAATCACGTGGGAATCACGTGTCAATCACGTGGGAATTACGTGAGAATCACGTGGGATTCACGTGGGAATCATGTGTCAATCACGTGGGAATCATGTGGGAGTCACGTGGGAATAACGCGGGAATCAAGTCGGAATCACGTGGGTATGTCGTGTCAATCACGTGGGAGTCATGTGGGAGTCACGTGTCAATCACGATGGAATCACGTGTTAATCAAGTGGTGATCATGCGTTTATCACGTGGGAATCACGTGTCAATCACCAGGGAATCACGTGGGAATCACGTGTTAATCACGTGGGAATCACTTGGGAATCACGTATCAATCACGTGGGAATATCGTGGGAATCACATTTAATCACGTGGAAATCACATGGGAATCTCATGTCAATCAAGTTGGAATCACGTGGGAATGACGTGTCAATCACGTTGGCATCACGTGGTAATCATTTGGGAATCACGTGTCATTCACGTTGGAATCATATGGGAATCACGTGGGAATCACGTGGGAATCACGTGTCAATCACGTGGGAATCACGTGGGAATAACGGGGGAATCACGTGTCAATCCTATAGGAATCACGTGGGAATCACGTGTCAATCACGTAGGAATCACGTGTAAATCACGTGGGAATCACGTGGGAATCACGTGTCAATCACGTGGGAATCATGTGGGAATCACGTGGGAATCACGTGACAATCATTTGGGAATCACCTGGGAATCACGTGTTAATCACGAGGGAATCACGTGGGAATCACGTATGAATCACGTGGGAATCACGTGGGAATGACGTGTCAATCACGTGGGAATCACGTGGGAATCACGTGGGAATCACGTGTCAATCCCATAGGAATCACGTGGGAATCACGTGGGAATCATGTGCCAATCACGTGGGAATCACGTGGGAGTCACGTGAGAATCACGTGGGAATCACGTGGGAATCACGTGGGGATCACGTGACAATCACGTGGGAGTCATGTGGGAATCACGTGTCAATCACGATGGAATCACGTGGGAATCACGTATTAATCACGTGGGAATCACTTGGGAATCACGTGTCAATCACGTAGGAATATCGTGGGAATCACATTTAATCACGTGGAAATCACATGGGAATCTCGTGTCAATCAAGTTGGAATCACGTGGGAATGACGTGTCAATCACGTTGCCATCACGTGGGAATCATTTGGGAATCACGTGTCATTCACGTTGGAATCATATGGGAGTCACGTGGGAATCACGTGGGAATCACGTGTCAATCACGTGGGAATCACGTGGGAATAACGTGGGAATCACTTGTCAATCCCATAGGAATCCCGTGGGAATCACGTGGGAATCACGTGTCAATCACATAGGAATCACGTGTAAATCACGTGGGAATCATGTGGGAATCACATGTCAATCACGTTGGAATCATGTGGGAATCACGTGACAATCATTTGGGAATCACGTGGGAATCACGTGTCAATCCCATAGGAATCACGTGGGAATCACGTGGGAATCACGTGTCAATCACGGGGGAATCACGTGTAAATCACGTGGGAATCACGTGTCAATCACGGGGGAATCACGTGGTAATCACGTGGGAATCAGGTTTGAATCACGTGTCAATAATGTGGGAATCATGTGGGAATCACGTGTCAATCACGATGGAATTACGTGTGAATCACGTGTGAATCACGTGGGAATCACGGGGGAATCACGTGGTAAATCGTGGGAATCAGGTTCGAATCACGTGTCAAAAATGTGGGAATCATGTGGGAATCACGTGTCAATCACGATGGAATTACGTGTGAATCACGTGTGAATCACGAGGGAATCACGTGGGAATCACGTGACAATCATTTGGGAATCACCCAGGAATCACGTGTTAATCACGTGGGAATCACAAGGGAATCACGTGGGAATGACGTGTCAATCACGTAGGAATCACGTGGGAATCACTTGTCAATCACGTGGGAATCACGTGTCAATCACGTGGGAATCACTTGGGAATCACGTTGGAATCATGTGTCAATCACTTGGGAATAACGTGGGAATCACATGGGAAGCACGTGGGAATCACGTGTCAATCACTTGGGAATCACATGGGAATCACGTGATAATCACGTGGGAATCACGTGTCAATCACTTGGGAATTACGTGAGAATCACGTTGGAATCACGTGGGAATCACGTGTCAATCACGTGGGAATCATGTGGGATTCATGCGTCAATCACGTGGGAATCACGTGGTAATTACGTGTCAATGACGTGGGAATCACGTGGGAATCACGTGGGAATCACGTGAGAATCACGTGGGAATCACGTGGGAATTACGTGTCAATCACGTGGGAGTCACGTGGGAATTACGTCGGAATCTCGTGCCAATCACGTGGGAATCTCGTGCCAATCACGTGGGAATCACGTGGGAATCACGTGGGAATCTCGTGGGAATCACGAGGGAATTACGTGGGAATCACGTGTCAATCACGTGGGAATCACATGTCAATCAAGTTTGAATCACGTGGCAGTCACGTGGGAATGACATTTCAATCCCTTGGGAATCACGTGGGAATAAGGTGGGAATCACATGTCTATCACTTGGGAATCACGTGGGAATCACGTGGAAATCATGCGTCAATCACGTGGGAAACACATGGGAGTCACGTGGGAATCACGTGGGGATCAAGTGGGAATCACGTGGGTATCACGTTTCAATCATGTGGGAGTCATGTGGGAGTCACGTGTCAATCATGATGGAATCCCGTGGGAATCAAGTGGTGATCATGCGTCACTCACGTGGGAATCACGTGGGAGTCACGTGGGAATCACATGGAAATCACGTGGTAATCATGTGGGAATCACGTTGGAATCACGTGTCAATATCGTGTGAATCATGTGGGAATCACTTGTCAATCACGATGGAATTACTTTTGAATCACGTGGGAATCACGTGTCACTACGTGGCAATCATGTGGGAATCACGTGTCAATCACGTGAACATCATGTGGGCATCACGTGGGAATCATTTGGGAATCACGTGGGAATCACGGGGGAATCTCGTGGGAATCACATGTCAATCACGTGGGAATCACGTGGCAATCACGTGGGAATGACATGTCAATCCCGTGGGAATCACGTGGGAATAAGGTGGGAATCACGTGTCACTCACGTGGGAATCACATGGGAATCACGTGGGATTCTTGTGGGAATCACGTGTAAATCACGTGTCAATCATGTGAGAATCAAGTGGGAATCACGTGGAAATCACGTGTCAATTACGTGGGAATCACGTGTCAATCACGTTGGAATCACGTGGGAATCATATGAGAATCACGAGTCAATCACGTGGGAATCAAGTGGGAATCACGTGTCAATCACGTGGGAATCACTGGGGAATCACGTTGGAATCATGTGTAAATCACTTGGGAATAACGTGGGAATCACGTGTCAATCACGTGGGAATTACGTGAGAATCACGTGTCAATCACGATGGAATTACATGTGAATCACGTGTGAATCACGTGTGAATCACGTGGGAATCACGTAACAATCATTTGGGAATCACCTGGGAATCACGTGTTAATCACGAGGGAATCACATGGGAATCACGTGGGAATGATGTGTCAATCACGTAGGAATCACGTGGGAATCACGTGTCAATCACGTGGGAATCACTTGGGAATCACGTTGGAATCATGTGTCAATCACTTGGGAATAACGTGGGAATCACGTGATAATCACGTGGGAATCACGTGTCAATCACGTGGGAATTACGTGAGAATCACATGGGAATCACGTGGGAATCACGTGTCAATCACCTGGGAATCAGTGGGAATCATGCGTCAATCACGTGGGAATCATGTGGGAGTCACGTGGGAATAACGTGGGAATCAAGTCGGAATCACGTGGGTATATCGTGTCAATCACGTGGGAGTCATGTGGGAGTCACGTGTCAATCACGATGGAATCACGTGGTAATCAAGTTGTGATCATGCGTTTATCACGTGGGATTCAAGTGTCAATCACGAGGGAATCACGTGGGAATCACGTGTTAATCATGTGGGAATCACTTGGGAATCACGTATCAATCACGTGGGAATATCGTGGGAATCACATTTAATCACGTGGAAATCACATGGGAATCACGTGGGATTCACGTGGGAATCACGTGTCAATCATCTAGGAATCACGTGTCAATCACGTGGGAATCACGTGGGATTCACGTGGGAATCACGTGTCAATCATCTAGGAATCACGTGTCAATCACGTGGGAATAACGTGGGAATCACCTGGTAATCACGTAGGAATCACGTGGGAATAACGTGTCAATCACGTGGGAATCATGTGGGAATCACGTGTCAATCACGAGGGAATCACGTAGTAATCACGTGTCAATCACGTGGGCATCACATGGGTATCACACGGGAATCATTTGGGAATGACGTTTCAATCACGTTGGAATCACGTGGGAATCACTTTTGAATCACGTGGGAATCACGTGTCAATCATGTGGGAAACACGTTTCAATCCCGTGGGAATCAGGTGGGAATCACGTGGGAATCACGTGGGAATCACGAGGGAATCACGTGTCAATCACGTGGGAATCACGTGTCAATCATGTGGGAATCACTTGGGTATCACGTGGGAATCGCGTGTCAATCACGTGGGAATCACGTGGGAATCTCGTGGGAATCACGTGTCAATCACGATGGAATCACGTGGGAATCAAGTGGTAATCATGCGTCAATCACGTGGGAATCACATGGGAATCACGTGGGAATGACGTGTCAATCACGTGGGAATCACGTGGGAATCACGTGTCACTCACGTGGTAATCACGTTTCAATCATGTGGGAATCACGTGTCAATCATGTGGGAATCACTTCGGAATCACGTTGGAATCATGTGTCAATCACTTGGGAATCACGTGGGAATCACGTGGGAAGCACGTGGGAATCACGTGTCACTCACTTGGGAATCACATGGGAATCAGGTGATAATCACGTGGGACTCACGTGTCATTCACGTGGGAATCACGTCGGAATCACGAGTCAATCACGAGGGAGTCACGTGGGAATCACGTGGGAATCCCGTGGAAATCACATGGGAATCACTTGTCAATCACGAGTGAATCACGTGGGAATCACGTGTCAATCACGTGGGAATCACGTGGGAATCAAGTGGAAATCATGCATCAATCACGTGTCAATCACGTGGGAATTACGTGAGAATCACGTGGGAATCACGTGGGAATCACGTGTCAATCACGTGGGAATCACGTGGGAATCATGCGTCAATCACGTGGGAATCATGTGGGAGTCACGTGGGAATCACGTGGGAATCAAGTCAGAATCACGTGGGTATATCGTGTCAATCACGTGGGAGTCATGTGGGAGTCACGTGTCAATCACGATGGAATCACATGGTAATCAAGTGGTGATCATGCGTTTATCACGTGGGAATCACGTGTCAATCACGAGGGAATCACGTGGGAATCACGTGTTAATCACGTGGGAATCACTTGGGAATCACGTATCAATCACGTGGGAATATCGTGGGAATCACATTTAATCACGTGGAAATCACATGGGAATCTCATGTCAATCAAGTTGGAATCACGTGGGAATGACGTGTCAATCACGTTGGCATCACGTGGTAATCATTTGGGAATCACGTGTCATTCACGTTGGAATCATATGGGAATCACGTGGGAATCACGCGTCGATCCTATAGGAATCACGTGGGAATCACGTGTCAATCACGTAGGAATCACGTGGGAATCACGTGGGAATCACGTGTCAATCACGTGGGAATCATGTGGGAATCACGTGGGAATTACGTGACAATCATTTGGGAATCACCTGGGAATCACGTGGGAATCACGTGGGAATCACGTGGGAATCACGTGGGAATGACGTGTAAATCACGTGGGAATCACGTGGGAATCACGTGGGAATCACGTGTCAATCCCATAGGAATCATGCGGGAATCACGTGGGAATTACGTGTCAATCACGTAGGAATCACGTGTAAATCACGTGGTTATCACGTGTGAATCACGTGTCAATCACGTGGGAATCACGTGGGAATCACGTGTCAATCACGTAGGAATCACGTGTAAATCACGTGGTTATCACGTGTGAATCACGTGTCAATCACGTGGGAATCACGTGGGGATCACGTGACAATCACGTGGGAGTCATGTGGGAATCACGTGTCAATCATGATGTAATCACGTGGGAATCAAGTGGTAATCATGCGTCATCCACGTGGGAATCACATGGGAATCACGTGCTAATCACGTGGGAATCACGCTGGAATCACGTGTCAATATCGTGGGAATCATGTGGGAATCGAGTGTCAATCATGATGGAATTACGTGTGAATCACGTGTCAATCACGTGGGAATCACGTGGGAATCACGTGGGATTCACGTGGGAATCACGTGTCAATCACGTGTCAATCATGTGAGAATCAAGTGGGAATCACGTGGAAATCACGTGTCAATCACGTGGGAATCACATGGGAATCACGTGGGAATCACGTGTCAATCCCATGGGTATCACGTGGGAATCACGTGGGAATCATGTGGGAATCACGTGTCAATCACGTAGGAATCACGTGTCAATCACGTGGGAATCACTTGGGAATCACGTGTCAATCACGTGGGAATCACGTGGGAATCACGTGGGAATCACGTGTGGATCACGTGACAATCATTTGGGAATCATGTGGGAATCACGTGTCAATCACGTGGGAATCACGTGGGAATCACGTGTAAATCACGTGGGAGTCACGTGGATTTCACGTGGGAATCCCGTGGAAATCACGGGGGAATCACGTGTCAATCATGTGTCAATCACGTGGTAATCACGGGGGAATCACGTGGGAATCACGTGGGATCACGTGGGAATCACGTGACAATCATTTGTGAATCACGTGGTAATCACGTGTTAATCACGTGAGAATCACGTGGGAATCACAAGGAAATCACATGTCAATCACGTGGGAATCACGTGTCAATCACGATGGAATCACTTGGGAATCACGTGTCAATCACGGGGGAATCACGTGGTAATCACGTGTCAATCATGTGGGAATCACGTGGGAATCACGTGTCAATCACGTGGGAATCACGTGGGAATCACGTGACAATCATTTGGGAATCACGTGGGAATCACGTGTCAATCACGTGGGAATCACGTGACAATCATTTGGGAATAACGTGGGATTCACGTGTCAATCACGTGGGAATCACGTGGGAATCACGTGGGAATCACGTGACAATCATTTGGGAATCACGTGGGAATCAGGTGTCAATCACGTGGGAATCACGTGGGAATCACGTGGGAATCACGTGTCAATCACGTGGTAATCACGGGGGAATCACGTGGGAATCACGTGGAAATCACGTGGGAATCACGTGGGAATCACATGGGAATAACGTGTCAATCATGTGGGAATCACGTGGGAATAACGTGGGAATCACGTGTCAATCATCTAGGAATCACGTGTCAATCACGTGGGAATCACGTGGGAATCACGTGGGAATCACGTGTCAATCATCTAGGAATCACGTGTCAATCACATGGGAATCACGTGTCAATCACGTGGGAATCACGTGGGAATCACGTGGGAATCACGTGTGGATCACGTGACAATCATTTGGGAATCACGTGGGAATCACGTGTCAATCACGTGGGAATCACGTGGGAATCACGTGTCAATCACGTGGGAATCACGTGGGAATCACGCGGGATTCACGTGTCAATCATCTAGGAATCACGTGTCAATCACGTGGGAATCACGTGGGAATCACTTGGGAATCACGTGTCAATCATCTAGGAACCACGTGTCAATCACGTGGGAATCACGTGGGAATCACGTTTCAATCACGTGGGAGTCACGTGGGAATCACGTGGGAATCACGTGTGGATCACGTGACAATCATTTGGGAATCACGTGGGAATCACGTGTCAATCACGTGGGAATCACGTGGGAATCACGTGTCAATCACGTGGGAGTCACGTGGATTTCACGTGGAAATCCCGTGGAAATCACGGGGGAATCACGTGTCAATCATGTGTCAATCACGTGGTAATCACGTGGGAATCACGTGGGAATCACGTGGGATCACGTGGGAATCATGTGACAATCATTTGTGAATCACGTGGTAATCACGTGTAAATCACGTGAGAATCACGTCGGAATCACAAGGAAATCACATGTCAATCACGTGGGAATCACGTGTCAATCACGATGGAATCACTTGGGAATCACATGTCAATCACAGGGGAATCACGTGGTAATCACGTGCAAATCACGTGGGAATCACGTGGGAATCACAAGGAAATCACATGTCAAACACAAGGAAATCACGTGTCAATCACGTGGGAAACACGTGTCAATCACTTGGGAATCACGTGGAAATCACGTGTCAATCACGGTGGAATCACGTGTGAATCACGTGTGAATCACATGTCAATCATGTGGGAATCACGTGGGAATCATGTGGGAATCACGTGGGAATGACGTGTCAATCATGTGGGAATCACGTGTCAATCACTTGGGAATCACGTGGGAATCACGTCGGAATCTCATGCCAATCACGTGGGAATCACGTGGGAATCACATGGGAATCACGTGGGAATCACGTGGGAATTATGTGGGAATCACGTGGGAATTACGTGGGAATCACGTGTCAATCACGTGGGAATCACGTGGGAATCACGTGGGAATTACGTGACAATCATTTGGGAATCACGTCGGAATCTCATGCCAATCACGTGGGAATCACGTGGGAATCACGTGGGAATCACGTGTCAATCACGTGGGAATCACGTGGGAATCACGTGGGAATTACGTGACAATCATTTGGGAATCACGGGGGAATCAGGTGTCAATCACGTGGGAATCACGTGGGAATCACGTGTCAATCACGTGTCAATCACGTGGGAATCACGTGGGAATCACGTGGGAATCCCGAGTCAATCACGTGGGAATCACGTGGGAATCACGTGGGAATCACGTGTCATTCACGTGGGAATCACGAGTCAATCACGAGGGAGTCACGTGGGAATTACGTGGGAATCCCGTGGATATCACGTGGGAATCACTTGTCAATCACGAGTGAATCACGAGGGAATCACGTGTCAATCACGTGGGAATCACGTGGGAATCAAGTGGAAATCATGCATCAATCACGTATCAATCACGTGGGACTCTCGTGGGAATCTCCTGATAATCACGTGTCAATCACGTGGGAATAACGTGGGAATCACGTTTCAATCACTTGGGAATCACGTGGGATTCACGTGGGAATCACGTGTCAATCACGTGTCAATCATGTGAGAATCAAGTGGGAATCACGTGGAAATCACGTGTCAATCATGTGGGAATCACATGGGAATTACGTGGGAATCACGTGTCAATCCCATGGGTATCACGTGGGAATCACGTGGGAATCATGTGGGAATCACGTGTCAATCACGTAGGAATCACGTGTCAATCACGTGGGAATCACTTGGGAATCACGTGTCAATCACGTGGGAATCACATGGGAATCACGTGGGAATCACGTGTGGATCACGTGACAATCATTTGGGAATCACGTGGGAATCACGTGTCAATCACGTGGGAATCACGTGGGAATCACGTATCAATCACGTGGGAGTCACGTGGATTTCACGTGGGAATACCGTGGAAATCACGGGGGAATCACGAGTCAATCACGTGGGAATCACGTGTCAATCATGTGTCAATCACGTGGTAATCACGGGGGAATCACGTGGGAATCACGTGGGATCACGTGTTAATCACGTGACAATCATTTGTGAATCACGTGGTAATCACGTGTAAATCACGTGAGAATCACGTGGGAATCACAAGGAAACCACATGTCAATCACGTGGGAATCACGTGTCAATCACGGTGGAATCACTTGGGAATCACGTGTCAATCACGGGGGAATCACGTGGTAATCATGTGTAAATCACGTGGGAATCACGCGGGAATCACAAGGAAATCACGTGTCAATCACAAGGAAATCACGTGTCAATCACGTGGGAAACACGTGTCAATCACCTGGGAATCACGTGGGAATCACGTGTCAATCACGGTGGAATCACGTGTGAATCACGTGTGAATCACGTGTCAATCATGTGGGAATCACGTGGGAATCACGTGTCAATCACGTGGGAATCACGTCGGAATCTCGTGCCAATCACGTGGGAATCAAGTGGGAATCACGTGGGAATCACGTGGGAATTACGTGGGAATCACGTGTCAATCACGTGGGAATCACGTGGGAATCACGTGGGAATCACGTGACAATCATTTGGGAATCACGTGGGAATCAGGTGTCAATCACGTGGGAATCACTTGGGAATCACGAGGGAATCACGTGTCAATCACGTGGGAATCACGTGGGAATAACGTGTCAATCATGTGGGAATCACGTGGGAATAACGTGGGAATCACGTGTCAATCATCTAGGAATCACGTGTCAATCACGTGGGAATCACGTGGGAATCACGTGGGAATCACGTGTCAATCATCTAGGAATCACGTGTCAATCACGTGGACATCACGTGGGAATCACGTGGGAATCACGTATGGATCACGTGACAATCATTTGGGAATCACGTGGGAATCACGTGTCAATCACGTGGGAATCACGTGGGAATCACGTGTCAATCACGTGGGAATCACATGGGAATAACGTGGGAATCACGTGTCAATCACGTGGGAGTCACGTGGATTTCACGTGGAAATCCCGTGGAAATCACGGGGGAATCACGTGTCAATCATGTGTCAATCACGTGGTAATCACGGGGGAATCACGTGGGAATCACGTGGGATCACGTGGGAATCATGTGACAATCATTTGTGAATCACGTGGTAATCACGTGTAAATCACGTGAGAATCACGTCGGAATCACAAGGAAATCACATGTCAATCACGTGGGAATCACGTGTCAATCACGATGGAATCACTTGGGAATCACATGTCAATCACGGGGGAATCACGTGGTAATCACGTGCAAATCACGTGGGAATCACGTGGGAATCACAAGGAAATCACATGTCAAACACAAGGAAATCACGTGTCAATCATGTGGGAAACACGTGTCAATCACTTGGGAATCACGTGGAAATCACGTGTCAATCACGGTGGAATCACGTGTGAATCACGTGTGAATCACATGTCAATCATGTGGGAATCACGTGGGAATCATGTGGGAATCACGTGGGAATGACGTGTCAATCATGTGGGAATCACGTGTCAATCACTTGGGAATCACGTGGGAATCACGTCGGAATCTCATGCCAATCACGTGGGAATCACGTGGGAATCACATGGGAATCACGTGGGAATCACGTGGGAATTACGTGGGAATCACGTGTCAATCACGTGGGAATCACGTGGGAATCACGTGGGAATTATTTGACAATCATTTGGGAATCACGTCGGAATCTCATGCCAATCACGTGGGAATCACGTGGGAATCACGTGGGAATCACGTGTCAATCACGTGGGAATCACGTGGGAATCACGTGGGAATTACGTGACAATCATTTGGGAATCACGGGGGAATCAGGTGTCAATCACGTGGGAATCACGTGGGAATCACGTGTCAATCACGTGTCAATCACGTGGGAATCACGTGGGAATCACGTGGGAATCCCGAGTCAATCACGTGGGAATCACGTGGGAATCACGTGGGAATCACGTGTCATTCACGTGGGAATCACGAGTCAATCACGAGGGAGTCACGTGGGAATTACGTGGGAATCCCGTGGAAATCACGTGGGAATCACTTGTCAATCACGAGTGAATCACGTGGGAATCACGTGTCAATCACGTGGGAATCACGTGGGAATCAAGTGGAAATCATGCATCAATCACGTATCAATCACGTGGGACTCTCGTGGGAATCTCCTGATAATCACGTGTCAATCACGTGGGAATAACGTGGGAATCACGTTTCAATCACTTGGGAATCACGTGGGATTCACGTGGGAATCACGTGTCAATCACGTGTCAATCATGTGAGAATCAAGTGGGAATCACGTGGAAATCACGTGTCAATCATGTGGGAATCACATGGGAATTACGTGGGAATCACGTGTCAATCCCATGGGTATCACGTGGGAATCACGTGGGAATCATGTGGGAATCACGTGTCAATCACGTAGGAATCACGTGTCAATCACGTGGGAATCACTTGGGAATCACGTGTCAATCACGTGGGAATCACATGGGAATCACGTGGGAATCACGTGTGGATCACGTGACAATCATTTGGGAATCACGTGGGAATCAAGTGTCAATCACGTGGGAATCACGTGGGAATCACGTATCATTCACGTGGGAGTCACGTGGATTTCACGTGGGAATACCGTGGAAATCACGGGGGAATCACGAGTCAATCACGTGGGAATCACGTGTCAATCATGTGTCAATCACGTGGTAATCACGGGGGAATCACGTGGGAATCACGTGGGATCACGTGTTAATCACGTGACAATCATTTGTGAATCACGTGGTAATCACGTGTAAATCACGTGAGAATCACGTGGGAATCACAAGGAAACCACATGTCAATCACGTGGGAATCACGTGTCAATCACGATGGAATCACTTGGGAATCACGTGTCAATCACGGGGGAATCACGTGGTAATCATGTGTAAATCACGTGGGAATCACGCGGGAATCACAAGGAAATCACGTGTCAATCACAAGGAAATCACGTGTCAATCACGTGGGAAACACGTGTCAATCACCTGGGAATCACGTGGGAATCACGTGTCAATCACGGTGGAATCACGTGTGAATCACGTGTGAATCACGTGTCAATCATGTGGGAATCACGGAATCACGTGTCAATCACGTGGGAATCACGTCGGAATCTCGTGCCAATCACGTGGGAATCAAGTGGGAATCACGTGGGAATCACGTGGGAATTACGTGGGAATCACGTGTCAATCACGTGGGAATCACGTGGGAATCACGTGGGAATCAGGTGACAATCATTTGGGAATCACGTGGGAATCAGGTGTCAATCACGTGGGAATCACTTGGGAATCACGAGGGAATCACGTGTCAATCACGTGGGAATCACGTGGGAATAACGTGTCAATCATGTGGGAATCACGTGGGAATAACGTGGGAATCACGTGTCAATCATCTAGGAATCACGTGTCAATCACGTGGGAATCACGTGGGAATCACGTGGGAATCAGGTGTCAATCATCTAGGAATCACGTGTCAATCACGTGGACATCACGTGGGAATCACGTGGGAATCACGTATGGATCACGTGACAATCATTTGGGAATCACGTGGGAATCACGTGTCAATCACGTGGGAATCACGTGGGAATCACGTGTCAATCACGTGGGAATCACATGGGAATAACGTGGGAATCACGTGTCAATCATCTAGGAATCACGTGTCAATCATGTGGGAATCACGTGGGAATCACGTGGGAATCACGTGTCAATCATCTAGGAACCAAGTGTCAATCACGTGGGAATCACGTGGGAATCACGTGTCAATCACGTGGGAGTCACGTGGGAATCACGTGGGAATCACGTGTGGATCACGTGACAATCATTTGGGAATCACGTGGGAATCACGTGTCAATCACGTGGGAATCACGTGAGAATTACGTGTGAATCACGTGGGAATCACGTGGGAATTACGTCGGAATCTCGTGCCAATCACGTGGGAATCTCGTGCCAATCACGTGGGAATCACGTGGGAATCACGTGGGAATCTCGTGGGAATCACGAGGGAATTACGTGGGAATCACGTGTCAATCACGTGGGAATCACATGTCAATCAAGTTTGAATCACGTGGTAATCAAGTGGGAATGACATTTCAATCCCTTGGGAATCACGTGGGATTAAGGTGGGAATCACGTGTCTATCACTTGGGAATCACGTGGGAAAAACGTGGAAATCATGCGTCAATCACGTGGGAAACTCTTGGGAGTCACGTGGGAATCACGTGGGAATCAAGTGGGAATCACGTGGGTATCACGTGTCAATCACGTGGGAGTCATGTGGGAGTCACGTGTCAATCATGATGGAATCCCGTGGGAATCAAGTGGTGATCATGCGTCAATCACGTGGGAATCACGTGGGAGTCACGTGGGTATCACATGGAAATCACGTGGTAATCATGTGGGAATCACGTTGGAATCACGTGTCAATATCGTGTGAATCATGTGGGAATCACTTGTCAATCACGATGGAATTACGTTTGAATCACGTGGGAATCACGTGTCACTCACGTGGGAATCATGTGGGAATCACGTGTCAATCACGTAAACATCATGTGGGCATCACGTGGAAATCATTTGGGAATCACGTGGGAATCACGGGGGAATCACGTGGGAATCACATGTCAATCACGTGGGAATCACGTGGCAATCACGTGGGAATGACATGTCAATCCCGTGGGAATCACGTGGGAATAAGGTGGGAATCACGTGTCACTCACGTGGGAATCACATGGGAATCACGTGGGATTCTCGTGGGAATCACGTGTAAATCACGTGTCAATCATGTGAGAATCAAGTGGGAATCACGTGGAAATCACGTGTCAATTACGTGGGAATCACGTGTCAATCACGTTGGAATCACGTGGGAATCATATGAGAATCACGAGTCAATCACGTGGGAATCAAGTGGGAATCACGTGTCAATCACGTGGGAATCACTGGGGAATCAGGTTGGAATCATGTGTTAATCACTTTGGAATAACGTGGGAATCACGTGTCAAACACGTGGGAATTACGTGAGAATCACGTGGGAATCACGTGGGAATCATGCGTCAATCACGTGGGAATCATGTGGGAATCACGTGTCAATCACGATGGAATTACATGTGAATCACGTGTGAATCACGTGGGAATCACGTGGGAATCACGTAATAATCATTTGGGAATCACCTGGGAATCACGTGTTAATCACGTGGGAATCACATGGGAATCACGTGGGAATGATGTGTCAATCACGAAGGAATCACGTGGGAATCACGTGTCAATCACGTGGGAATCATGTGTCAGTCACGTGGGAATCACTTGGGAATCACGTTGGAATCATGTGTCAATCACTTGGGAATAACGTGGGAATCACGTGATAATCACATGGGAATCACGTGTCAATCACGTGGGAATTACGTGAGAATCACATGGGAATCACGTGGGAATCACGTGTCAATCACCTGGGAATCACGTGGGAATCATGCGTCAATCACGTGGGAATCATGTGGGAGTCACGTGGGAATAACGTGGGAATCAAGTCGGAATCACGTGGGTATATCGTGTCAATCACGTTGGAGTCATGTGGGAGTCACGTGTCAATCACGATGGAATCACGTGGTAATCAAGTGGTGATCATGCGTTTATCACGTGGGAATCACGTGTCAATCACGAGGGAATCACGTGGGAATCACGAGTTAATCACGTGGGAATCACTTGGGAATCACGTATCAATCACGTGGGAATATCGTGGGAATCACATTTAATCACGTGGAAATCACATGGGAATCTCATGTCAATCAAGTTGGAATCACGTGGGAATGACGTGTCAATCAAGTTGGCATCACGTGGTAATCATTTGGGAATCACGTGTCATTCACGTTGGAATCATATGGGAATCACGTGGGAATCACGTGGGAATCACGTGTCAATCAAGTGGGAATCACGTGGTAATAACGGGGGAATCACGTGTCAATCCTATAGGAATCACGTGGGAATCACGTGTCAATCACGTAGGAATCACGTGTAAATCACGTGGGAATCACGTGTCAATCACGTGGGAATCATGTGGGAATCACGTGGGAATCACGTGGGAATCACGTGACAATGATTTGGGAATCACCTGGGAATCACGTGTTAATCACGAGGGAATCACGTGGGAATCACGTATGAATCACGTGGGAATCACATGGGAATGACGTGTCAATCACGTGGGAATCACGTGTGAATCACGTGGGAATCACGTGTCAATCCCATAGGAATCACGTGTAAATCACGTGGGAATCACGTGTGAATCACGTGTCAATCACGTGGGAATCACGTGGGAATCATGTGCCAATCACGTGGGAATCACGTGGGACTCACGTGAGAATCACGTGGGAATCACGTGGGAATCACGTGGGGATCACGTGACAATCACGTGGGAGTCATGTGGGAATCACGTGTCAATCACGCGGGAATCACGTGGGAATCACGTATTCATCACGTGGGAATCACTTGGGAATCACGTGTCAATCACGTGGGAATATCGTGGGAATCACATTTAATCACGTGGAAATCACATGGGAATCTCGTGTCAATCAAGTTGGAATCACGTGGGAATGACGTGTCAATCACGTTGCCATCACGTGGGAATCATTTGGGAATCACGTGTCATTCACGTTGGAATCATATGGGAGTCACGTGGGAATCACGTGGGAATCACGTGTCAATCACGTGGGAATCACGTGGGAATAGCGTGGGAATCACGTGTCAATCCCATAGGAATCCCGTGGGAATCACGTGGGAATCACGTGTCAATCACGTAGGAATCACGTGTAAATCACGTGGGAATCATGTGGGAATCACATGTCAATCACGTGGGAATCATGTGGGAATCACCTGACAATCATTTGGGAATCACGTGGGAATCACGTGTCAATCCTATAGGAATCACGTGGGAATCACGTGGGAATCACGTGTCAATCACGGGGGAATCACGTGTAAATCACGTGGGAATCACGTGTCAATCACGGGGGAGTCACGTGGTAATCACGTGGGAATCAGGTTCGAATCACGTGTCAATAATGTGGGAATCATGTGGGAATCACGTGTCAATCACGATGGAATTACGTGTGAATCACGTGGGAATCACGTGGGAATCACGTGACAATCATTTGGTAATCACCCAGGAATCACGTGTTAATCACGTGGGAATCACATTGGAATCACGTGGGAATGACGTGTCAATCACGTAGGAATCACGTGGGAATCACTTGTCAATCACGTGGGAATCACATGTCAATCACGTGGGAATCACTTGGGAATCACGTTGGAATCATGTGTCAATCACTTGGGAATAACGTGGGAATCACATGGGAAGCACGTGGTAATCACGTGTCAATCACTTGGAAATCACATGGGAATCACGTGATAATCACGTGAGAATCACGTGTCAATCACTTGGGAATTACGTGAGAATCACATTGAAATCACGTGGGAATCACGTGACAATCACGTGGGAATCATGTGGGAATCATGCGTCAATCACGTGGGAATCACGTGGGAATTACGTGTCAATCACGTGGGAATCACGTGGGAATCACGTGGGAATCACGTGAGAATCACGTGGGAATCACGTCAGAATCACTTGGGAATCACGTGGGAATCACGTGTCAATCATGTGGGAATCACGTGGGAATTACGTGTCAATCACGTGGGAATCACGTGGGAATTACGTCGGAATCTCGTGCCAATCACGTGGGAATCTCGTGCCAATCACGTGGGAATCACGTGGGAACCACGTGGGAATCTCGTGGGAATCACGAGGGAATTACGTGGGAATCACGTGTCAATCACGTGGGAATCACATGTCAATCAAGTTTGAATCACGTGGCAATCATGTGGGAATGACATTTCAATCCCTTGGGAATCACGTGGGAATAAGGTGGGAATCACGTGTCTATCACTTGGGAATCACGTGGGAATCACGTGGAAATCATGCGTCAATCACGTGGGAAACACGTGGGAGTGACGTGGGAATCACGTGGGAATCAAGTGGGAATCACGTGGGTATCACGTGTCAATCACGTGGGAGTCATGTGGGAGTCACGTGTCAATCATGATGGAATCCCGTGGGAATCAAGTGATGATCATGCGTCAATCACGTGGGAATCACGTGGGAGTCACGTGGGAATCACATGGAAATCACGTGGTAATCATGTGGGAATCACGTTGGTATCACGTGTCAATATCGTGAGAATCATGTGGGAATCACTTGTCAATCACGATGGAATTACGTTTGAATCACGTGGGAATCACGTGTCACTCACGTGGGAATCATGTGGGAATCACGTGTCAATCACGTGAACATCATGTGGGCATCACGTGGGAATCATTTGGGAATCACGTGGGAATCACGGGGGAATCACGTGGGAATCACATGTCAATCACGTGGGAATCACGTGGCAATCACGTGGGAATGACATGTCAATCCCGTGGGAATCACGTGGGAATAAGGTGGGAATCACGTGTCACTCACGTGGGAATCACATGGGAATCACGTGGGATTCTCGTGGGAATCACGTGTAAATCACGTTTCAATCATGTGAGAATCAAGTGGAAATCACGTGGAAATCACGTGTCAATTACGTGGGAATCACGTGTCAATCACGTTGGAATCACGTGGGAATCATATGAGAATCACGAGTCAATCACGTGGGAATCAAGTGGGAATCACGTGTCAATCAGGTGGGAATCACTTGGGAATCACGTTGGAATCATGTGTAAATCACTTGGGAATAACGTGGGAATCACGTGATAATCACGTGGGAATCACGTGTCAATCACGTGGGAATTACGAGAGAATCACGTGGGAATCACGTGGGAATCACGTGGGATCACGTGGGAATCACGTGACAATCATTTGTGAATCACGTGGTAATACGTGTAAATCACGTGAGAATCACGTGGGAATCACAAGGAAATCACATGTCAATCACGTGGGAATCACGTGTCAATCACGATGGAATCACTTGGGAATCACGTGTCAATCACGGGGGAATCACGTGGTAATCACGTGTAAATCAAGTGGGAATCACGTGGGAATCACAAGGAAATCACGTGTCAAACACAAGGAAATCACGTGTCAATCACGTGGGAAACACGTGTCAATCACTTGGGAATCACGTGGGAATCACGTGTCAATCACGGTGGAATCACGTGTGAATCACGTGTGAATCACGTGTCAATCATGTGGGAGTCACGTGGGAATCATGTGGGAATCACGTGGGAATCACGTGTCAATCATGTGGGAATCACATGGGAATCACGTGTCAATCACATGGGAATCACGTGGGAATCACGTCGGAATCTCGTGCCAATCACGTGGGAATCACGTGGGAATCACGTGGGAATCACGTGGGAATTATGTGGGAATCACGTGTCAATCACGTGGGAATCACATGACAATCATTTGGGAATCACGTGGGAATCAGGTGTCAATCACGTGGGAATCACGTGGGAATCACGTGGGAATCACGTGTCAATCACGTGTCAATCACGTGGGAATCACGTGGGAATCACGTGGGAATCCCGGGTCAATCACGTGGGAATCACGTGGGAATCACGTGGGAATCACGTGTCATTCACGTGGGAATCACGTGGGAATCACGAGTCAATCACGAGGGAGTCACGTGGGAATCACGTGGGAATCCCGTGGAAATCACGTGGGAATCACTTGTCAATCACGAGTGAATCACGTGGGAATCACGTGTCAATCACGTGGGAATAACGTGGGAATCAAGTGGAAATCATGCATCAATCACGTGTCAACCACGTGGGAATTACGTGAGAATCACGTGGGAATCACGTGGGAATCACGTGTCAATCACGTGGGAATCACGTGGGAATCATGCGTCAATCACGTGGGAATCATGTGTCAATCACGTGTCAATCATCTAGGAACCACGTGTCAATCACGTGGGAATCACGTGGGAATCACGTGGGAATCACGTGGGAATCACGTGTCAATCATCTAGGAACCACGTGTCAATCACGTGGGAATCACGTGGGAATCACGTGTCAATCACGTGGGAATCACGTGGGAATCACGTGGGAATCACGTGTCAGTCATCTAGGAACCACGTGTCAATCACGTGGGAATCACGTGGGAATCACGTGTCAATCACGTGGGAGTCATGTAGGAATCACGTGGGAATCACGTGTGGATCACGTGACAATCATTTGGGAATCACGTGGGAATCATGTGTCAATCACGTGGGAATCACTTGGGAATCATGTGTCAATCACGTGGGAATCACGTGGATTTCACGTGGGAATCCTGTGGAAATCACGGGGGAATCACGTGTCAATCATGAGGGAATCACGTGTCAATCACGTGGGAAACACGTGTCAATCACATGGGAATAACGTGTAAATCACGTGGGAATCACGTGTCAATCATGTGTCAATCACGTGATAATCACGGGGGAATCACGTGGGAATCACGTGGGATCACGTGGGAATCATGTGACAATCACTTGTGAATCACGTGGTAATCACGTGTAAATCACGTGAGAATCACGTGGGAATCACAAGGAAATCACATGTCAATCACGTGGGAATCACATGTCCATCACGATGGAATCACTTGGGAATCACGTGTCAATCACGGGGGAATCACGTGGGAATCACGTGTCAATCACGGTGGAAACACGTGTGAATCACGTGTGAATCACGTGTCAATCATGTGGGAATCACGTGGGAATCATGTGGGAATCACGTGGGAATCACGTGTCAATCATGTGGGAATCACGTGGGAATCTCGTGCCAATCACGTGGGAATCACGTGGGAATCACGTGGGAATCACGTGGGAATCACGTGGGAATTACGTGGGAATCCCGAGTCAATCACGTGGGAATCCCGAGTCAATCACGTGGGAATCACGTGGGAATCACGTGGGAATCACGTGTCAATCATGTGGGAATCACGTGGGAATCACGTGTCAATCACGTGTCAATCACGTGGTAATCACGGGGGAATCACGTGGGAATCACGTGGAAATCACGTGGGAATCACGTGGGAATCACATGGGAATGACGTGTCAATCACGTGGGAATCACGTGGGAATCATGTGGGAATCACGTGGGAATAACCTGTCAATCATGTGGGAATCACGTGGGAATAACGTGGGAATCACGTGTCAATCATCTAGGAATCACGTGTCAATCACGTGGGAATCACGTGGGAATCACGTGGGAATCACGTGTCAAACATCTAGGAATCACGTGTCAATCACGTGGGAATCACGTAGGAATCACGTGTCAATCACGTGGGAATCACGTGGGAATCATGTGGGAATCACGTGTGGATCACGTGACAATCATTTGGGAATCACGTGGGAATCACGTGTCAATCACGTGGGAATCACTTGGGAATCACGTGTCAATCACGTGGGAGTCATGTAGGAATCACGTTGGAATCACGTGTGGATCACGTGACAATCATTTGGGAATCACGTGGGAATCACGTGTCAATCACGTGGGAATCACTTGGGAATCACGTGTCAATCACGTGGGAATCACGTGGATTTCACGTGGGAATCCCGTGGAAATCACGGGGGAATCACGTGTCAATCATGAGGGAATCACGTCTCAATCACGTGGGAAACACGTGTCAATCACATGGGAATCACGTGTAAATCACGTGGGAATCACGTGTCAATCATGTGTCAATCACGTGGTAATCACGGGGGAATCACGTGGGAATCACGTGGGATCACATGGGAATCATGTGACAATCATTTGTGAATCACGTGGTAATCACGTGTAAATCACGTGAGAATCACGTGGGAATCACAAGGAAATCACATGTCAATCACGTGGGAATCACATGTCAATCACGATGGAATCACTTGGGAATCACGTGTCAATCACGGGGGAATCACGTGGGAATCACGTGTCAATCACGGTGGAAACACGTGTGAATCACGTGTCAATCATGTGGGAATCACGTGGGAATCATGTGGGAATCACGTGGGAATCACGTGTCAATCATGTGGGAATCACGTGGGAATCACGTGTCAATCACGTGGGAATCACGTGGGAATCACGTCGGAATCTCGTGCCAATCACGTGGGAATCACGTGGGAATCACGTGGGAATCACGTGGGAATCACGTGGGAATTACGTGGGAATCCCGAGTCAATCACGTGGGAATCCGGATTCAATCACGTGGGAATCACGTGGGAATCACGTGGGACTCACGTGTCAATCATGTGGGAATCACGTGGGAATCACGTGTCAATCACGTGTCAATCACGTTATAATCACGGGGGAATCACGAGGGAATCACGTGGAAATCACGTGGGAATCACGTGGGAATCACATGGGAATGACGTGTCAATCACGTGGGAATCATGTGGGAATCACGTGGGAATCACGTGTCAATCACGTGGGAATCACGTGGGAAAAACGTGTAAATCACGTGGGAATCACGTGGGAATAACGTGGAAACCACGTGTCAATCATCTAGGAATCACGTGTCAATCACGTGGGAATCACGTGGGAATCACGAGGGAATCACGTGGGAATCACATGGGAATGACGTGTCAATCACGTGGGAATCACGTGTCAATCACGTGGGAATCACGTGGGAATCACGTGGGAATCACGTGTGGATCACGTGACAATCATTTGGGAATCACGTGGGAATCACGTGTCAATCACGTTGGAATCACGTGGGAATCACGTGTCAATCACGTGGGAATCACGTGGGAATAACGTGGGAATCACGTGTCAATCATCTAGGAATCACGTGTCAATCACGTGGGAATCACGTGGAATCACGTGGGAATCACGTGTCAATCATCTAGGAATCACGTGTCAATCACGTGGGAATCACGTGGGAATCACGTGTCAATCACGTGGGAATCACATGGGAATCACGTGGGAATCACGTGTGGATCACGTTACAATCATTTGGGAATCACGTGGGAATAACGTGTCAATCACGTGGGAATCACATGGGAATCACGTGTAATCACGTGGGAGTCACGTGGATTTCACGTGGGAATCCCGTGGAAATCACGGGGGAATCACGTGTCAATCATGAGGGAAAAACGTGGGAATCACGTGGGAATCACGTGTCAATCACGTGTCAATCTCGTGGTAATCACGGGGGAATCACGTGGGAATCACGTGGAAATCACGTGGGAATCACGTGGGAATCACGTGGGAATCACATGGGAATGACGTATCAATCACGTGGGAATCTTGTGGGAATCACGTGGGAATCACGTGTCAATCACGTGGGAATCACGTGGGAATAACGTGTCAATCATGTGGGAATCACGTGGGAATAACGTGGGAATCACGTGTCAATCATCTAGGAATCACGTGTCAATCACGTGGGAATCACGTGGGAATCACGTGGGAATCACGTGTCAAACATCTAGGAATCACGTGTCAATCACGTGGGAATCACGTGGGAATCACGTGTCAATCACGTGGGAATCACGTGGGAATCACGTGGGAATCACGTGTGGATCACGTGACAATCATTTGGGAATCACGTGGGAATCACGTGTCAATCACGTGGGAATCACGTGGGAATCACGTGTCAATCACGTGGGAATCACATGTGAATAAGGTGGGAATCACGTGTCAATCATCTAGGAATCACGTGTCAATCACGTGGGAATCACGTGGGAATCACGTGGGAATCACGTGTCAAACATCTAGGAATCACGTGTCAATCACGTGGGAATCACGTGGGAATCACGTGGGAATCACGTGTCAATCATCTAGGAACCACGTGTCAATCACGTGGGAATCACGTGGGAATCACGTGTCAATCACGTGGGAGTCATGTAGGAATCACGTGGGAATCACTTGTGGATCACGTGACAATCATTTGGGAATCACGTGGGAATCACGTGTCAATCACGTGGGAATCACTTGGGAATCACGTGTCAATCACGTGGGAATCACGTGGATTTCACGTGGGAATCCCGTGGAAATCACGGGGGAATCACGTGTCAATCATGAGGGAATCACGTGTCAATCACGTGGGAAACACGTGTCAATCACATGGGAATCACGTGTAAATCACGTGGGAATCACGTGTCAATCATGTGTCAATCACGTGGTAATCACGGGGGAATCACGTGGGAATCACGTAGGATCACGTGGGAATCATGTGACAATCATTTGTGAATCACGTGGTAATCACGTGTAAATCACGTGAGAATCACGTGGGAATCACAAGGAAATCACATGTCAATCACGTGGGAATCACATGTCAATCACGATGGAATCACTTGGGAAACACGTGTCAATCACGGGGGAATCACGTGGGAATCACGTGTCAATCACGGTGGAAACACGTGTGAATCACGTGTGAATCACGTGTCAATCATGTGGGAATCACGTGGGAATCATGTGGGAATCTCGTGGGAATAACGTGTCAATCATGTGGGAATCACGTGGGAATAACGTGGGAATCACGTGTCAATCATCTAGGAATCACGTGTCAATCACGTGGGAATCACGTGGGAATCACGTGGGATCACGTGGGAATCATGTGACAATCATTTGTGAATCACGTGGTAATCACGTGTAAATCACGTGAGAATCAAGTGGGAATCACAAGGAAATCACATGTCAATCACGTGGGAATCACATGTCAATCACGATGGAATCACTTGGGAATCACGTGTCAATCACGGGGGAATCACGTGGGAATCACGTGTCAATCACGGTGGAAACACGTGTGAATCACGTGTGAATCACGTGTCAATCATGTGGGAATCACGTGGGAATCATGTGGGAATCACGTGGGAATCACGTGTCAATCATGTGGGAATCACGTGGGAATCACGTGTCAATCACGTGGGAATCACGTGGGAATCACGTCGGAATCTCGTGCCAATCACGTGGGAATCACGTGGGAATCACGTGGGAATCACGTGGGAATCACGTGGGAATTACGTGGGAATCCCGAGTCAATCACGTGGGAATCCCGAGTCAATCACGTGGGAATCACGTGGGAATCACATGGGAATCACGTGTCAATCATGTGGGAATCACGTGGGAATCACGTGTCAATCACGTGTCAATCACGTGGTAATCACGGGGGAATCACGAGGGAATCACGTGGAAATCACGTGGGAATCACGTGGGAATCACATGGGAATGACGTGTCAATCACGTGGGAATCATGTGGGAATCACGTGGGAATCACGTGTCAATCACGTGGGAAAAACGTGTCAATCACGTGGGAATCACGTGGGAATCACGTGGGAATCACATGGGAATGACGTGTCAATCACGTGGGAATCACGTGGGAATCACGTGTCAATCACGTGGGAATCACGTGGGAATCACGTGGGAATCACGTGTGGATCACGTGACAATCATTTGGGAATCACGTGGGAATCACGTGTCAATCACGTGGGAATCACGTGGGAATCACGTGTCAATCACGTGGGAATCACGTGGGAATAACGTGGGAATCACGTGTCAATCATCTAGGAATCACGTGTCAATCACGTGGGAATCACGTGGGAATCACGTGGGAATCACGTGTCAATCATCTAGGAATCACGTGTCAATCACGTGGGAATCACATGGGAATCACGTGGGAATCACGTGTGGATCACGTTGCAATCATTTGGGAATCACGTGGGAATAACGTGTCAATCACGTGGGAATCACATGGGAATCACGTGTAATCACGTGGGAGTCACGTGGATTTCACGTGGGAATCCCGTGAAAATCACGTGGGAATCACGTGGGAATCACATGGGAATGACGTATCAATCACGTGGGAATCTTGTGGGAATCACGTGGGAATCACGTGTCAATCACGTGGGAATCACGTGGGAATAACGTGTCAATCATGTGGGAATCACGTGGGAATAACGTGGGAATCACGTGTCAATCATCTAGGAATCACGTGTCAATCACGTGGGAATCACGTGGGAATCACGTGGGAATCACGTGTCAAACATCTAGGAATCACGTGTCAATCACGTGGGAATCACGTGGGAATCACGTGTCAATCACGTGGGAATCACGTGGGAATCACGTGGGAATCACGTGTGGATCACGTGACAATCATTTGGGAATCACGTGGGAATCACGTGTCAATCACGTGGAAATCACGTGGGAATCACGTGTCAATCATGTGGGAATCACGTGGGAATCACGTGTCAATCACGTGGGAATCACGTGGGAATAACGTGGGAATCACGTGTCAATCATTTAGGAATCACGTGTCAATCACGTGGGAATCACGTGGGAATCACGTGGGAATCACGTGTCAATCATCTAGGAATCACGTGTCAATCACGTGGGAATCACGTGGGAATCACGTGTCAATCACGTGGGAATCACATGGGAATCATGTGGGAATCACGTGTGGATCACGTTACAATCATTTGGGAATCACGTGGGAATAACGTGTCAATCACGTGGGAATCACATGGGAATCACGTGTAATCACGTGGGAGTCACGTGGATTTCACGTGGGAATCCCGTGGAAATCACGGGGGAATCACGTGTCAATCATGAGGGAAAAACGTGTGAATCACGTGGGAATCACGTGTCAATCACGTGTCAATCTCGTGGTAATCACGGGGGAATCACGTGGGAATCACGTGGAAATCACGTGGGAATCACGTGGGAATCACATGGGAATGACGTATCAATCACGTGGGAATCTTGTGGGAATCACGTGGGAATCACGTGTCAATCACGTGGGAATCACGTGGGAATAACGTGTCAATCATGTGGGAATCACGTGGGAATAACGTGGGAATCACGTGTCAATCATCTAGGAATCACGTGTCAATCACGTGGGAATCACGTGGGAATCACGTGGGAATCACGTGTCAAACATCTAGGAATCACGTGTCAATCACGTGGGAATCACGTGGGAATCACGTGTCAATCACGTGGGAATCACGTGGGAATCACGTGGGAATCACGTGTGGATCACGTGACAATCATTTGGGAATCACGTGGGAATCACGTGTCAATCACGTGGGAATCACGTGGGAATCACGTGTCAATCACGTGGGAATCACATGTGAATAAGGTGGGAATCACGTGTCAATCATCTAGGAATCACGTGTCAATCACGTGGGAATCACGTGGGAATCACGTGGGAATCACGTGTCAAACATCTAGGAATCACGTGTCAATCACGTGGGAATCACGTGGGAATCACGTGGGAATCACGTGTCAATCATCTAGGAACCACGTGTCAATCACGTGGGAATCACGTGGGAATCACGTGTCAATCACGTGGGAGTCATGTAGGAATCACGTGGGAATCACGTGTGGATCACGTGACAATCATTTGGGAATCACGTGGGAATCACGTGTCAATCACGTGGGAATCACTTGGGAATCACGTGTCAATCACGTGGGAATCACGTGGATTTCACGTGGGAATCCCATGGAAATCACGTGGGAATCACGTGTCAATCATGAGGGAATCACGTGTCAATCACGTGGGAAACACGTGTCAATCACATGGGAATCACGTGTAAATCACGTGGGAATCACGTGTCAATCATGTGTCAATCACGTGGTAATCACGGGGGAATCACGTGGGAATCACGTGGGATCACGTGGGAATCATGTGACAATCATTTGTGAATCACGTGGTAATCACGTGTAAATCACGTGAGAATCACGTGGGAATCACAAGGAAATCACATGTCAATCACGTGGGAATCACGTGTCAATCCCGATGGAATCACGTGGGAATCACGTGTCAATCACGGTGGAAACACGTGTGAATCACGTGTGAATCACGTGTCAATCATGTGGGAATCACGTGGGAATCATGTGGGAATCTCGTGGGAATAACGTGTCAATCATGTGGGAATCACGTGGGAATAACGTGGGAATCACGTGTCAATCATCTAGGAATCACGTGTCAATCACGTGGGAATCACGTGGGAATCACGTGGGATCACGTGGGAATCATGTGACAATCATTTGTGAATCACGTGGTAATCACGTGTAAATCACGTGAGAATCACGTGGGAATCACAAGGAAATCACATGTCAATCACGTGGGAATCACATGTCAATCACGATGGAATCACTTGGGAATCACGTGTCAATCACGTGGCAATCACGTGGGAATCACGTGTCAATCACGTGGGAATCACATGGGAATCACGTGGGAATCACGTGTGGATCACGTTACAATCATTTGGGAATCACGTGGGAATAACGTGTCAATCACGTGGGAATCACATGGGAATCACGTGTAATCACGTGGGAGTCACGTGGATTTCACGTGGGAATCCCGTGGAAATCACGGGGGAATCACGTGTCAATCATGAGGGAAAAACGTGTGAATCACGTGGGAATCACGTGTCAATCACGTGTCAATCTCGTGGTAATCACGGGGGAATCACGTGGGAATCACGTGGAAATCACGTGGGAATCACGTGGGAATCACATGGGAATGACGTATCAATCACGTGGGAATCTTGTGGGAATCACGTGGGAATCACGTGTCAATCACGTGGGAATCACGTGGGAATAACGTGTCAATCATGTGGGAATCACGTGGGAATAACGTGGGAATCACGTGTCAATCATCTAGGAATCACGTGTCAATCACGTGGGAATCACGTGGGAATCACGTGGGAATCACGTGTCAAACATCTAGGAATCACGTGTCAATCACGTGGGAATCACGTGGGAATCACGTGTCAATCACGTGGGAATCACTTGGGAATCACGTGGGAATCACGTGTGGATCACGTGACAATCATTTGGGAATCACGTGGGAATCACGTGTCAATCACGTGGGAATCACGTGGGAATCACGTGTCAATCACGTGGGAATCACATGTGAATAAGGTGGGAATCACGTGTCAATCATCTAGGAATCACGTGTCAATCACGTGGGAATCACGTGGGAATCACGTGGGAATCACGTGTCAAACATCTAGGAATCACGTGTCAATCACGTGGGAATCACGTGGGAATCACGTGGGAATCACGTGTCAATCATCTAGGAACCACGTGTCAATCACGTGGGAATCACGTGGGAATCACGTGTCAATCACGTGGGAGTCATGTAGGAATCACGTGGGAATCACGTGTGGATCACGTGACAATCATTTGGGAATCACGTGGGAATCACGTGTCAATCACGTGGGAATCACTTGGGAATCACGTGTCAATCACGTGGGAATCACGTGGATTTCACGTGGGAATCCCATGGAAATCACGGGGGAATCACGTGTCAATCATGAGGGAATCACGTGTCAATCACGTGGGAAACACGTGTCAATCACATGGGAATCACGTGTAAATCACGTGGGAATCACGTGTCAATCATGTGTCAATCACGTGGTAATCACGGGGGAATCACGTGGGAATCACGTGGGATCACGTGGGAATCATGTGACAATCATTTGTGAATCACGTGGTAATCACGTGTAAATCATGTGAGAATCACGTGGGAATCACAAGGAAATCACATGTCAATCACGTGGGAATCACGTGTCAATCACGATGGAATCACGTGGGAATCACGTGTCAATCACGGTGGAAACACGTGTGAATCACGTGTGAATCACGTGTCAATCATGTGGGAATCACGTGGGAATCATGTGGGAATCTCGTGGGAATAACGTGTCAATCATGTGGGAATCACGTGGGAATAACGTGGGAATCACGTGTCAATCATCTAGGAATCACGTGTCAATCACGTGGGAATCACGTGGGAATCACGTGGGATCACGTGGGAATCATGTGACAATCATTTGTGAATCACGTGGTAATCACGTGTAAATCACGTGAGAATCACGTGGGAATCACAAGGAAATCACATGTCAATCACGTGGGAATCACATGTCAATCACGATGGAATCACTTGGGAATCACGTGTCAATCACGTGGGAATCACGTGGGAATCACGTGTCAATCACGTGGGAATCACATGGGAATCACGTGGGAATCACGTGTGGATCACGTTACAATCATTTGGGAATCACGTGGGAATAACGTGTCAATCACGTGGGAATCACATGGGAATCACGTGTAATCACGTGGGAGTCACGTGGATTTCACGTGGGAATCCCGTGGAAATCACGGGGGAATCACGTGTCAATCATGAGGGAAAAACGTGTGAATCACGTGGGAATCACGTGTCAATCACGTGTCAATCTCGTGGTAATCACGGGGGAATCACGTGGGAATCACGTGGAAATCACGTGGGAATCACGTGGGAATCACATGGGAATGACGTATCAATCACGTGGGAATCTTGTGGGAATCACGTGGGAATCACGTGTCAATCACGTGGGAATCACGTGGGAATAACGTGTCAATCATGTGGGAATCACGTGGGAATAACGTGGGAATCACGTGTCAATCATCTAGGAATCATGTGTCAATCACGTGGGAATCACGTGGGAATCACGTGGGAATCACGTGTCAAACATCTAAGAATCACGTGTCAATCACGTGGGAATCACGTGGGAATCACGTGTCAATCACGTGGGAATCACGTGGGAATCACGTGGGAATCACGTGTGGATCACGTGACAATCATTTGGGAATCACGTGGGAATCACGTGTCAATCACGTGGGAATCACGTGGGAATCACGTGGCAATCACGTGGGAATCACATGTGAATAAGGTGGGAATCACGTGTCAATCATCTAGGAATCACGTGTCAATCACGTGGGAATCACGTGGGAATCACGTGGGAATCACGTGTCAAACATCTAGGAATCACGTGTCAATCACGTGGGAATCACGTGGGAATCACGTGGGAATCACGTGTCAATCATCTAGGAACCACGTGTCAATCACGTGGGAATCACGTGGGAATCACGTGTCAATCACGTGGGAGTCATGTAGGAATCACGTGGGAATCACGTGTGGATCACGTGACAATCATTTGGGAATCACGTGGGAATCACGTGTCAATCACGTGGGAATCACTTGGGAATCACGTGTCAATCACGTGGGAATCACGTGGATTTCACGTGGGAATCCCATGGAAATCACGGGGGAATCACGTGTCAATCATGAGGGAATCACGTGTCAATCACGTGGGAAACACGTGTCAATCACATCGGAATCACGTGTAAATCACGTGGGAATCACGTGTCAATCATGTGTCAATCACGTGGTAATCACGGGGGAATCACGTGGGAATCACGTGGGATCACGTGGGAATCATGTGACAATCATTTGTGAATCACGTGGTAATCACGTGTAAATCACGTGAGAATCACGTGGGAATCACAAGGAAATCACATGTCAATCACGTGGGAATCACGTGTCAATCACGATGGAATCACGTGGGAATCACGTGTCAATCACGGTGGAAACACGTGTGAATCACGTGTGAATCACGTGTCAATCATGTGGGAATCACGTGGAAATCATGTGGGAATCTCGTGGGAATAACGTGTCAATAATGTGGGAATCACGTGGGAATAACGTGGGAATCACGTGTCAATCATCTAGGAATCACGTGTCAATCACGTGGGAATCACGTGGGAATCACGTGGGATCACGTGGGAATCATGTGACAATCATTTGTGAATCACGTGGTAATCACGTGTAAATCACGTGAGAATCACGTGGGAATCACAAGGAAATCACATGTCAATCACGTGGGAATCACATGTCAATCACGATGGAATCACTTGGGAATCACGTGTCAATCACGGGGGAATCACGTGGGAATCACGTGTCAATCACGGTGGAAACACGTGTGAATCACGTGTGAATCACGTGTCAATCATGTGGGAATCACGTGGGAATCATGTGGGAATCACGTGGGAATCACGTGTCAATCATGTGGGAATCACGTGGGAATCACGTGTCAATCACGTGGGAATCACGTGGGAATCACGTCGGAATCTCGTGCCAATCACGTGGGAATCACGTGGGAATCACGTGGGAATCACGTGGGAATCACGTGGGAATTACGTGGGAATCCCGAGTCAATCACGTGGGAATCCCGAGTCAATCACGTGGGAATCACGTGGGAATCACGTGGGAATCACGTGTCAATCATGTGGGAATCACGTGGGAATCACGTGTCAATCACGTGTCAATCACGTGGTAATCACGGGGGAATCACGAGGGAATCACGTGGAAATCACGTGGGAATCACGTGGGAATCACATGGGAATGACGTGTCAATCACATGGGAATCATGTGGGAATCACGTGTCAATCACGTGGGAAAAACGTGTCAATCACGTGGGAATCACGTGGGAATAACGTGGGAACCACGTGTCAATCATCTAGGAATCACGTGTCAATCACGTGGGAATCACGTGGGAATCACGTGGGAATCACGTGGGAATCACATGGGAATGACGTGTCAATCACGTGGGAATCACGTGGGAATCACGTGTCAATCACGTGGGAATCACGTGGGAATCACGTGGGAATCACTTGTGGATCACGTGACAATCATTTGGGAATCACGTGGGAATCACGTGTCAATCACGTGGGAATCACGTGGGAATAACGTGGGAATCACGTGTCAATCATCTAGGAATCACGTGTCAATCACGTGGGAATCACGTGGGAATCACGTGGGAATCACGTGTCAATCATCTAGGAATCACGTGTCAATCACGTGGGAATCACGTGGGAATCACGTGTCAATCACGTGGGAATCACATGGGAATCACGTGGGAATCACGTGTGGATCACGTTACAATCATTTGGGAATCACGTGGGAATAATGTGTCAATCACGTGGGAATCACATGGGAATCACGTGTAATCACGTGGGAGTCACGTGGATTTCACGTGGGAATCCCGTGAAAATCACGTGGGAATCACGTGGGAATCACATGGGAATGACGTATCAATCACGTGGGAATCTTGTGGGAATCACGTGGGAATCACGTGTCAATCACGTGGGAATCACGTGGGAATAACGTGTCAATCATGTGGGAATCACGTGGGAATAACGTGGGAATCACGTGTCAATCATCTAGGAATCACGTGTCAATCACGTGGGAATCACGTGGGAATCACGTGTCAATCACGTGGGAATCACGTGGGAATCACGTGGGAATCACGTGTGGATCACGTGACAATCATTTGGGAATCACGTGGGAATCACGTGTCAATCACGTGGGAATCACGTGGGAATCACGTGTCAATCACGTGGGAATCACGTGGGAATCACGTGTCAATCACGTGGGAATCACGTGGGAATCACGTGGGAATCACGTGTGGATCACGTGACAATCATTTGGGAATCACGTGGGAATCACGTGTCAATCACGTGGGAATCACGTGGGAATCACGTGTCAATCACGTGGGAATCACGTGGGAATCACGTGTCAATCACGTGGGAATCACGTGGGAATAACGTGGGAATCACGTGTCAATCATCTAGGAATCACGTGTCAATCACGTGGGAATCACGTGGGAATCACGTGGGAATCACGTGTCAATCATCTAGGAATCACGTGTCAATCACGTGGGAATCACGTGGGAATCACGTGTCAATCACGTGGGAATCACATGGGAAACACGTGGGAATCACGTGTGGATCACGTTACAATCATTTGGGAATCACGTGGGAATAACGTGTCAATCACGTGGGAATCACATGGGAATCACGTGTAATCACGTGGGAGTCACGTGGATTTCACGTGGGAATCCCGTGGAAATCACGGGGGAATCACGTGTCAATCATGAGGGAAAAACGTGGGAATCACGTGGGAATCACGTGTCAATCACGTGGGAATCACGTGGATTTCACGTGGGAATCCCGTGGAAATCACGGGGGAATCACGTGTCAATCATGAGGGAATCACGTGTCAATCACGTGGGAAACACGTGTCAATCACATGGGAATCACGTGTAAATCACGTGGGAATCACGTGTCAATCATGTGTCAATCACGTGGTAATCACGGGGGAATCACGTGGGAATCACGTGGGATCACGTGGGAATCACGTGGGAATCACGTGGGAATCACATGGGAATGACGTGTCAATCACGTGGGAATCACGTGGGAATCACGTGTCAATCACGTGGGAATCACCTGGGAATCACGTGGGAATCACGTGTGGATCTCGTGACAATCATTTGGGAATCACGTGGGAATCACGTGTCAATCACGTGGGAATCACGTGGGAATCACGTGTCAATCACGTGGGAATCACGTGGGAATAACGTGGGAATCACGTGTCAATCATCTAGGAATCACGTGTCAATCACGTGGGAATCACGTGGGAATCACGTGGGAATCACGTGTCAATCATCTAGGAATCACGTGTCAATCACGTGGGAATCACGTGGGAATCACGTGTCAATCACGTGGGAATCACATGGGAATCACGTGGGAATCACGTGTGGATCACGTTACAATCATTTGGGAATCACGTGGGAATAACGTGTCAATCACGTGGGAATCACATGGGAATCACGTGTAATCATGTGGGAGGCACGTGGATTTCACGTGGGAATCCCGTGGAAATCACGGGGGAATCACGTGTCAATCATGAGGGACAAATGTGGGAATCACGTGGGAATCACGTGTCAATCACGTGTCAATCTCGTGGTAATCACGGGGGAATCACGTGGGAATCACGTGGAAATCACGTGGGAATCACGTGGGAATCACATGGGAATGACGTATCAATCACGTGGGAATCTTGCGGGAATCACGTGGGAATCACGTGTCAATCACGTGGGAATCACGTGGGAATAACGTGTCAATCATGTGGGAATCACGTGGGAATAACGTGGGAATCACGTGTCAATCATCTAGGAATCACGTGTCAATCACGTGGGAATCACGTGGGAATCACGTGGGAATCACATGTCAAACATCTAGGAATCACGTGTCAATCACGTGGGAATCACGTGGGAATCACGTGTCAATCACGTGGGAATCACGTGGGAATCACGTGGGAATCACGTGTGGATCACGTGACAATCATTTGTGAATCACGTGGTAATCACGTTTCAATCACGTGGGAATCACGTGGGAATCACGTGTCAATCACGTGGGAATCACATGTGAATAAAGTGGGAATCACGTGTCAATCATCTAGGAATCACGTGTCAATCACGTGGGAATCACGTGGGAATCACGTGGGAATCACGTGTCAAACATCTAGGAATCACGTGTCAATCACGTGGGAATCACGTGGGAATCACGTGGGAATCACGTGTCAATCATCTAGGAACCACGTGTCAATCACGTGGGAATCACGTGGGAATCACGTGTCAATCACGTGGGAGTCATGTAGGAATCACGTGGGAATCACGTGTGGATCACGTGACAATCATTTGGGAATCACGTGGGAATCACGTGTCAATCACGTGGGAATCACTTGGGAATCACGTGTCAATCACGTGGGAATCACGTGGATTTCACGTGGGAATCCCGTGGAAATCACGGGGGAATCACGTGTCAATCATGAGGGAATCACGTGTCAATCACGTGGGAAACACGTGTCAATCACATGGGAATCACGTGTAAATCACGTGGGAATCACGTGTCAATCATGTGTCAATCACGTGGTAATCACGGGGGAATCACGTGGGAATCACGTGGGATCACGTGGGAATCATGTGACAATCATTTGTGAATCACGTGGTAATCACGTGTAAATCACGTGAGAATCACGTGGGAATCACAAGGAAATCACATGTCAATCACGTGGAAATCACATGTCAATCACGATGGAATCACTTGGGAATCACGTGTCAATCACGGTGGAAACACGTGTGAATCACGTGTGAATCACGTGTCAATCATGTGGGAATCACGTGGGAATCATGTGGGAATCACGTGGGAATAACGTGTCAATCATGTGGGAATCACGTGGGAATAACGTGGGAATCACGTGTCAATCATCTAGGAATCACGTGTCAATCACGTGGGAATCACGTGGGAATCACGTGGGAATCACGTGTCAAACATCTAAGAATCACGTGTCAATCACGTGGGAATCACGTGGGAATCACGTGTCAATCACGTGGGAATCACGTGGGAATCACGTGGGAATCACCTGTGGATCACGTGACAATCATTTGGGAATCACGTGGGAATCACGTGTCAATCACGTGGGAATCACGTGGGAATCACGTGTCAATCACGTGGGAATCACATGTGAATAAGGTGGGAATCACGTGTCAATCATCTAGGAATCACGTGTCAATCACGTGGGAATCACGTGGGAATCACGTGGGAATCACGTGTCAAACATCTAGGAATCACGTGTCAATCACGTGGGAATCACGTGGGAATCACGTGGGAATCACGTGTCAATCATCTAGGAACCACGTGTCAATCACGTGGGAATCACGTGGGAATCACGTGTCAATCACGTGGGAGTCATGTAGGAATCACGTGGGAATCACGTGTGGATCACGTGACAATCATTTGGGAATCACGTGGGAATCACGTGTCAATCACGTGGGAATCACTTGGGAATCACGTGTCAATCACGTGGGAATCACGTGGATTTCACGTGGGAATCCCGTGGAAATCACGGGGGAATCACGTGTCAATCATGAGGGAATCACGTGTCAATCACGTGGGAAACACGTGTCAATCACATGGGAATCACGTGTAAATCACGTGGGAATCACGTGTCAATCATGTGTCAATCACGGGGGAATCACGTGGGAATCACGTGGGAATCACGTGGGATCACGTGGGAATCATGTGACAATCATTTGTGAATCACGTGGTAATCACGTGTAAATCACGTGAGAATCACGTGGGAATCACAAGGAAATCACATGTCAATCACGTGGGAATCACATGTCAATCACGATGGAATCACTTGGGAATCACGTGTCAATCACGGGGGAATCACGTGGGAATCACGTGTCAATCACGGTGGAAACACGTGTGAATCACGTGTGAATCACGTGTCAATCATGTGGGAATCACGTGGGAATCATGTGGGAATCACGTGGGAATCACGTGTCAATCATGTGGGAATCACGTGGGAATCACGTGTCAATCATGTGGGAATCACGTGTCAATCACGTGGGAAACACGTGTCAATCACATGGGAATCACGTGTAAATCACGTGGGAATCACGTGTCAATCATGTGTCAATCACGTGGTAATCACGGGGGAATCACGTGGGAATCACGTGTGATCACGTGGGAATCATGTGACAATCATTTGTGAATCACGTGGTAATCACGTGTAAATCACGTGAGAATCACGTGGGAATCACAAGGAAATCACATGTCAATCACGTGGGAATCACATGTCAATCACGATGGAATCACTTGGGAATCACGTGTCAATCACGGGGGAAACACGTGTGAATCACGTGTGAATCACGTGTCAATCATGTGGGAATCACGTGGGAATCATGTGGGAATCACGTGGGAATAACGTGTCAATCATGTGGGAATCACGTGGGAATAACGTGGGAATCACGTGTCAATCATCTAGGAATCACGTGTCAATCACGTGGGAATCACGTGGGAATCACGTGGGAATCACGTGTCAAACATCTAGGAATCACGTGTCAATCACGTGGGAATCACGTGGGAATCACGTGTCAATCACGTGGGAATCACGTGGGAATCACGTGGGAATCACGTGTGGATCACGTGACAATCATTTGGGAATCACGTGGGAATCACGTGTCAATCACGTGGGAATCACGTGGGAATCACGTGTCAATCACGTGGGAATCACATGTGAATCAGGTGGGAATCACGTGTCAATCATCTAGGAATCTCGTGTCAATCACGTGGGAATCACGTGGGAATCACGTGGGAATCACGTGTCAAACATCTAGGAATCACGTGTCAATCACGTGTGAATCACGTGGGAATCACGTGGGAATCACGTGTCAATCATCTAGGAACCACGTGTCAATCACGTGGGAATCACGTGGGAATCACGTGTCAATCACGTGGGAGTCATGTAGGAATCACGTGGGAATCACGTGTGGATCACGTGACAATCATTTGGGAATCAGTCGGGAATTACGTGTCAATCACGTGGGAATCACTTGGGAATCACGTGTCAATCACGTGGGAATCACGTGGATTTCACGTGGGAATCCCGTGGAAATCACGGGGGAATCACGTGTCAATCATGAGGGAATCACGTGTCAATCACGTGGGAAACACGTGTCAATCACATGGGAATCACGTGTAAATCACGTGGGAATCACGTGTCAATCATGTGTCAATCACGTGGTAATCACGGGGGAATCACGTGGGAATCACGTGGGATCACGTGGGAATCATGTGACAATCATTTGTGAATCACGTGGTAATCACGTGTAAATCACGTGAGAATCACGTGGGAATCACAAGGAAATCACATGTCAATCACGTGGGAATCACATGTCAATCACGATGGAATCACTTGGGAATCACGTGTCAATCACGGGGGAATCACGTGGGAATCACGTGTCAATCACGGTGGAAACACGTGTGAATCACGTGTGAATCACGTGTCAATCATGTGGGAATCACGTGGGAATCATGTGGGAATCACGTGGGAATCACGTGTCAATCATGTGGGAATCACGTGGGAATCACCTGTCAATCACGTGGGAATCACGTGGGAATCACGTCGGAATCTCGTGCCAATCACGTGGGAATCACGTGGGAATCACGTGGGAATCACGTGGGAATCACGTGGGAATTACGTGGGAATCCCGAGTCAATCACGTGGGAATCCCGAGTCAATCACGTGGGAATCACGTGGGAATCACGTGGGAATCACGTGTCAATCATGTGGGAATCACGTGGGAATCACGTGTCAATCACGTGTCAATCACGTGGTAATCACGGGGGAATCACGAGGGAATCACGTGGAAATCACGTGGGAATCACGTGGGAATCACATGGGAATGACGTGTCAATCACGTGGGAATCATGTGGGAATCACGTGGGAATCACGTGTCAATCACGTGGGAATCACGTGGGAAAAACGTGTCAATCACGTGGGAATCACGTGGGAATAACGTGGGAATGACGTGTCAATCACGTGGGAATCACGTGGGAATCACGTGTCAATCACGGGGGAATCACGTGGGAATCACGTGGGAATCACGTGTGGATCACGTGACAATCATTTGGGAATCACGTGGGAATCACGTGTCAATCACGTGGGAATCACGTGGGAATCACGTGTCAATCACGTGGGAATCACGTGGGAATAACGTGGGAATCACGTGTCAATCATCTAGGAATCACGTGTCAATCACGTGGGAATCACGTGGGAATCACGTGGGAATCACGTGTCAATCATCTAGGAATCACGTGTCAATCACGTGGGAATCACGTGGGAATCACGTGTCAATCACGTGGGAATCACATGGGAATCACGTGGGAATCACGTGTGGATCACGTTACAATCATTTGGGAATCACGTGGGAATAACGTGTCAATCACGTGGGAATCACATGGGAATCACGTGTAATCACGTGGGAGTCACGTGGATTTCACGTGGGAATTCCGTGGAAATCACGGGGGAATCACGTGTCAATCATGAGGGAAAAACGTGGGAATCACGTGTCAATCACGTGGGAAACACGTGTCAATCACGTGGGAATCACGTGTAAATCACGTGGGAATCACGTGTCAATCATGTGTCAATCACGTGGTAATCACGGGGGAATCACGTGGGAATCACGTGGGATCACGTGGGAATCACGTGACAATCATTTGTGAATCACGTGGTAATACGTGTAAATCACGTGAGAATCACGTGGGAATCACAAGGAAATCACATGTCAATCACGTGGGAATCACATGTCAATCACGATGGAATCACTTGGGAATCACGTGTCAATCACGGCGGAATCACGTGATAATCACGTGTAAATCACGTGGGAATCCCGTGGGAATCACAAGGAAATCACGTGTCAAACACAAGGAAATCACGTGTCAATCACGTGGGAAACACGTGTCAATCACCTGGGAATCACGTGGGAATCACGTGTCAATCACGGTGGAATCACGTGTGAATCACGTGTGAATCACGTGTCAATCATGTGGGAATCACGTGGGAAACATGTGGGAATCACGTGGAAATCACGTGTCAATCATGTGGGAATCACGTGGGAATCACGTGTCAATCACATGGGAATCACGTGGGAATCACGTCGGAATCTCGTGCCAATCACGTGGGAATCACGTGGGAATCACGTGGGAATCACGTGTCAATCACGTGTCAATCACGTGGGAATCACGTGGGAATCACGTGGGAATCCCGAGTCAATCACGTGGGAATCACGTGGGAATCACGTGGGAATCACGTGTCATTCACGTGGGAATCACGTGGGAATCACGTTTCAATCACGTGGGAATCATGTGTCAATCACGTGGGAATCACGTGTCACTCACTTGGGAATCACATGGGAATCACGTGATAATCACGTGGGACTCACGGGGGAATCACGTGTCAATCACCTGGGAATCACGTGGGAATCACGTCGGAATCTCGTGCCAATCACGTGGGAATCACGTGGGAATCACGTGGGAATCACGTGGGAATCCCGAGTCAATCACGTGGGAATCACGTGGGAATCACGTGGGAATCACGTGTCATTCACGTGGGAATCACGTGGGAATCACGTTTCAATCACGTGCGAATCATGTGTCAATCACGTGGGAATCACGTGTCACTCACTTGGGAATCACATGGGAATCACGTGATAATCACGTGGGACTCACGGGGGAATCACGTGTCAATCACCTGGGAATCACGTGGGAATCACGTCAGAATCACGTGTCAATCACGTGGGAATCACGGGGGAATCACGTGTCAATCACCTGGGAATCACGTGGGAATCACGTCAGAATCACGTGTCAATCACGTGGGAATCACATGGGAATCACGTGTCAATCAGGTGGGAATCTCGTGGGAGTCAGGTGGGAAACACTTGTCAGTCACGTGGGAATCACGTGGCAATCACATGGGAATAACGAGAGAATCACGTGGCAATCACGTGGGATTCACGAGAGAATCACGTGGGAATCACGTGGGAATCACGTTTCAATCACGAGTGATTCACGTGGGAATCACGTGGCAATCACATGGGAATAACGAGAGAATCACGTGGCAATCACGTGGGATTCACGAGAGAATCACGTGGGAATCACGTGGGAATCACGTGTCAATCACGAGTGATTCACGTGGGAATCAAGTGTCAATCATGTGAGAATCTCGTGGGAGTCAGGTGGGAATCACTTGTCAATCACGTGGGATTCACGTGGGAATCACATGGGAATCACGAGAGAATCACATGGCAATCACGTGGGAATCACGAGAGAATCACGTGGCAGTCACGTGGGAATCACGTGGGAATCACATGGGAATCACGAGAGAATCACATGGGAATCACGTGGGAATCACATGTCAATCACGTGGGAATCATGTGGGAATCACGTGGCAATCACGAGTGAATCACGTGGGAATCACGTGTCATTCACGTGGGAATCACGTGGGAATCACATTTTTATCACGTGTCAATCATGTGGGAATCACGAGGGAATCACGTGAAAATCACTGGGAATCACGTGGGAATCACGTGGAAATCAGGTGTCAATCACGTGGGAATCATGTGTGAATCACGTGTCAACCACATGTCAATCACGTGGGAATCACGTGTCAATCACGTGGGAATCACGTGGGAATCATGTGGGAATCACGTGTCAATCACGTGGAAATCACGTGTCAATCACGTGGGAATCACGTGTCAATCACCTGGGAATCACGTGGGAATCACGTGTCAATCACGGTGGAATCACGTGTGAATCTCGTGTGAATCACGTGTCAATCATGTGGGAATCACGTGGGAATCACGGGGGAGTCACGTGGGAATCGGGTGAGAATCACGTGTCAATCATGTGGGAATCACGTGGGAATCACGTGTCAATCACGTGGGTGTCAATCACGATGGAATCACTTGGGAATCACGTGTCAATCACGGGGGAATCACGTGGGAATCACGTGTCAATCACGGTAGAAACACGTGTGAATCACGTGTGAATCACGTGTCAATCATGTGGGAATCACTTGGGAATCATGTGGGAATCACGTGGGAATAACGTGGGAATCACGTGGGAATCACGTGTCAATCACGGTGGAAACACGTGTGAATCACGTGTGAATCACGTGTCAATCATGTGGGAATCACGTGGGAATCATGTGTGAATCTCGTGGGAATAACGTGTCAATCATGTGGGAATCACGTGGGAATAACGTGGGAATCACGTGTCAATCATCTAGGAATCACGTGTCAATCACGTGGGAATCACGTGGGAATCACGTGGGATCACGTGGGAATCATGTGACAATCATTTGTGAATCACGTGGTAATCACGTGTAAATCACGTGAGAATCACGTGGGAATCACAAGGAAATCACATGTCAATCACGTGGGAATCACATGTCAATCACGATGGAATCACTTGGGAATCACGTGTCAATCACGGGGGAATCACGTGGGAATCACGTGTCAATCACGGTGGAAACACGTGTGAATCACGTGTGAATCAAGTGTCAATCATGTGGGAATCACGTGGGAATCATGTGGGAATCACGTGGGAATCACGTGTCAATCATGTGGGAATCACGTGGGAATCACGTGTCAATCACGTGGGAATCACGTGGGAATCACAAGGAAATCACATGTCAATCACGTGGGAATCACATGTCAATCACGATGGAATCACTTGGGAATCACGTGTCAATCACGGGGGAATCACGTGGGAATCACGTGTCAATCACGGTGGAAACACGTGTGAATCACGTGTGAATCACGTGTCAATCATGTGGGAATCACGTGGGAATCATGTGGGAATCACGTCGGAATCTCGTGCCAATCACGTGGGAATCACGTGGGAATCACGTGGGAATCACGTGGGAATCACGTGGGAATTACGTGGGAATCATGTGACAATCATTTGTGAATCACGTGGTAATCACGTGTAAATCACGTGAGAATCACGTGGGAATCACAAGGAAATCACATGTCAATCACGTGGGAATCCCGAGTCAATCACGTGGGAATCACGTGGGAATCACGTGGGAATCACGTGTCAATCATGTGGGAATCACGTGGGAATCACGTGTCAATCACGTGTCAATCACGTGGTAATCACGGGGGAATCACGAGGGAATCACGTGGAAATCACGTGGGAATCACGTGGGAATCACATGGGAATGACGTGTCAATCACGTGGGAATCATGTGGGAATCACGTGGGAATCAGGTGTCAATCACGTGGGAAAAACGTGTCAATCACGTGGGAATCACGTGGGAATAACGTGGGAACCACGTGTCAATCATCTAGGAATCACGTGTCAATCACGTGGGAATCACGTGGGAATCACGTGGGAATCACGTGGGAATCACATGGGAATGACGTGTCAATCACGTGGGAATCACGTGGGAATCACGTGTCAATCACGTGGGAATCACGTGTGAATCACGTGGGAATCACGTGTGGATCACGTGACAATCATTTGGGAATCACGTGGGAATCACGTGTCAATCACGTGGGAATCACGTGGGAATCACGTGTCAATCACGTGGGAATCACGTGGGAATAACGTGGGAATCACGTGTCAATCATCTAGGAATCACGTGTCAATCACGTGGGAATCACGTGGGAATCACGTGGGAATCACGTGTCAATCATCTAGGAATCACGTGTCAATCACGTGGGAATCACGTGGGAATCACGTGTCAGTCACGTGGGAATCACATGGGAATCACGTGGGAATCACGTGTGGATCACGTTACAATCATTTGGGAATCACGTGGGAATAACGTGTCAATCACGTGGGAATCACATGGGAATCACGTGTAATCACGTGGGAGTCACGTGGATTTCACGTGGGAATCCCGTGAAAATCACGTGGGAATCACGTGGGAATCACATGGGAATGACGTATCAATCACGTGGGAATCTTGTGGGAATCACGTGGGAATCACGTGTCAATCACGTGGGAATCACGTGGGAATAACGTGTCAATCATGTGGGAATCACGTGGGAATAACGTGGGAATCACGTGTCAATCATCTAGGAATCACGTGTCAATCACGTGGGAATCACGTGGGAATCACGTGGGAATCACGTGTCAAACATCTAGGAATCACGTGTCAATCACGTGGGAATCACGTGGGAATCACGTGTCAATCACGTGGGAATCACGTGGGAATCACGTGGGAATCACGTGTGGATCACGTGACAATCATTTGGGAATCACGTGGGAATCACGTGTCAATCACGTGGGAATCACGTGGGAATCACGTGTCAATCACGTGGGAATCACGTGGGAATCACGTGTCAATCACGTGGGAATCACGTGGGAATAACGTGGGAATCACGTGTCAATCATCTAGGAATCACGTGTCAATCACGTGGGAATCACGTGGGAATCACGTGGGAATCACGTGTCAATCATCTAGGTATCACGTGTCAATCACGTGGGAATCACGTGGGAATCACGTGTCAATCACGTGGGAATCACATGGGAAACACGTGGGAATCACGTGTGGATCACGTTACAATCATTTGGGAATCACGTGGGAATAACGTGTCAATCACGTGGGAATCACATGGGAATCACGTGTAATCACGTGGGAGTCACGTGGATTTCACGTGGGAATCCCGTGGAAATCACGGGGGAATCACGTGTCAATCATGAGGGAAAAACGTGGGAATCACGTGGGAATCACGTGTCAATCACGTGTCAATCTCGTGGTAATCACGGGGGAATCACGTGGGAATCACGTGGAAATCACGTGGGAATCACGTGGGAATCACATGGGAATGACGTATCAATCACGTGGGAATCTTGTGGGAATCACGTGGGAATCACGTGTCAATCACGTGGGAATCACGTGGGAATAACGTGTCAATCATGTGGGAATCACGTGGGAATAACGTGGGAATCACGTGTCAATCATCTAGGAATCACGTGTCAATCACGTGGGAATCACGTGGGAATCACGTGGGAATCACGTGTCAAACATCTAGGAATCACGTGTCAATCACGTGGGAATCACGTGGGAATCACGTCAATCACGTGGGAATCACGTGGGAATCACGTGGGAATCACGTGTGGATCACGTGACAATCATTTGGGAATCACGTGGGAATCACGTGTCAATCACGTGGGAATCACGTGGGAATCACGTGTCAATCACGTGGGAATCACATGTGAATAAGGTGGGAATCACGTGTCAATCATCTAGGAATCACGTGTCAATCACGTGGGAATCACGTGGGAATCACGTGGGAATCACGTGTCAAACATCTAGGAATCACGTGTCAATCACGTGGGAATCACGTGGGAATCACGTGGGAATCACGTGTCAATCATCTAGGAACCACGTGTCAATCACGTGGGAATCACGTGGGAATCACGTGTCAATCACGTGGGAGTCATGTAGGAATCACGTGGGAATCACGTGTGGATCACGTGACAATCATTTGGGAATCACGTGGGAATCACGTGTCAATCACGTGGGAATCACTTGGGAATCACGTGTCAATCACGTGGGAATCACGTGGATTTCACGTGGGAATCCCGTGGAAATCACGGGGGAATCACGTGTCAATCATGAGGGAATCACGTGTCAATCACGTGGGAAACACGTGTCAATCACATGGGAATCACGTGTAAATCACGTGGGAATCACGTGTCAATCATGTGTCAATCACGTGGTAATCACGGGGGAATCACGTGGGAATCACGTGGGATCACGTGGGAATCACGTGGGAATCACGTGGGAATCACATGGAAATGACGTGTCAATCACGTGGGAATCACGTGGGAATCACGTGTCAATCACGTGGGAATCACGTGGGAATCACGTGGGAATCACGTGTGGATCACGTGACAATCATTTGGGAATCACGTGGGAATCACGTGTCAATCACGTGGGAATCACGTGGGAATCACGTGTCAATCACGTGGGAATCACGTGGGAATAACGTGGGAATCACGTGTCAATCATCTAGGAATCACGTGTCAATCACGTGGGAATCACGTGGGAATCACGTGGGAATCACGTGTCAATCATCTAGGAATCACGTGTCAATCACGTGGGAATCACGTGGGAATCACGTGTCAATCACGTGGGAATCACATGGGAATCACGTGGGAATCACGTGTGGATCACGTTACAATCATTTGGGAATCACGTGGGAATAACGTGTCAATCACGTGGGAATCACATGGGAATCACGTGTAATCACGTGGGAGGCACGTGGATTTCACGTGGGAATCCCGTGGAAATCACGGGGGAATCACGTGTCAATCATGAGGGACAAATGTGGGAGTCACGTGGGAATCACGTGTCAATCACGTGTCAATCTCGTGGTAATCACGGGGGAATCACGTGGGAATCACGTGGAAATCACGTGGGAATCACGTGGGAATCACATGGGAATGACGTATCAATCACGTGGGAATCTTGCGGGAATCACGTGGGAATCACGTGTCAATCACGTGGGAATCACGTGGGAATAACGTGTCAATCATGTGGGAATCACGTGGGAATAACGTGGGAATCACGTGTCAATCATCTAGGAATCACGTGTCAATCACGTGGGAATCACGTGGGAATCACGTGGGAATCACGTGTCAAACATCTAGGAATCACGTGTCAATCACGTGGGAATCACGTGGGAATCACGTGTCAATCACGTGGGAATCACGTGGGAATCACGTGGGAATCACGTGTGGATCACGTGAAAATCATTTGTGAATCACGTGGGAATCACGTGTCAATCACGTGGGAATCACGTGGGAATCACGTGTCAATCACGTGGGAATCACATGTGAATAAGGTGGGAATCACGTGTCAATCATCTAGGAATCACGTGTCAATCACGTGGGAATCACGTGGGAATCACGTGGGAATCACGTGTCAAACATCTAGGAATCACGTGTCAATCACGTGGGAATCACGTGGGAATCACGTGGGAATCACGTGTCAATCATCTAGGAACCACGTGTCAATCACGTGGGAATCACGTGGGAATCACGTGTCAATCACGTGGGAGTCATGTAGGAATCACGTGGGAATCACGTGTGGATCACGTGACAATCATTTGGGAATCACGTGGGAATCACGTGTCAATCACGTGGGAATCACTTGGGAATCACGTGTCAATCACGTGGGAATCACGTGGATTTCACGTGGGAATCCCGTGGAAATCACGGGGCAATCACGTGTCAATCATGAGGGAATCACGTGTCAATCACGTGGGAAACACGTGTCAATCACATGGGAATCACGTGTAAATCACGTGGGAATCACGTGTCAATCATGTGTCAATCACGTGGTAATCACGGGGGAATCACGTGGGAATCACGTGGGATCACGTGGGAATCACGTGGGAATCACGTGGGAATCACATGGGAATGACGTGTCAATCACGTGGGAATCACGTGGGAATCACGTGTCAATCACGTGGGAATCACGTGGGAATCACGTGGGAATCACGTGTGGATCACGTGACAATCATTTGGGAATCACGTGGGAATCACGTGTCAATCACGTGGGAATCACGTGGGAATCACGTGTCAATCACGTGGGAATCACGTGGGAATAACGTGGGAATCACGTGTCAATCATCTAGGAATCACGTGTCAATCACGTGGGAATCACGTGGGAATCACGTGGGAATCACGTGTCAATCATCTAGGAATCACGTGTCAATCACGTGGGAATCACGTGGGAATCACGTGTCAATCACGTGGGAATCACATGGGAATCACGTGGGAATCACGTGTGGATCACGTTACAATCATTTGGGAATCACGTGGGAATAACGTGTCAATCACGTGGGAATCACATGGGAATCACGTGTAATCACGTGGGAGGCACGTGGATTTCACGTGGGAATCCCGTGGAAATCACGGGGGAATCACGTGTCAATCATGAGGGACAAATGTGGGAGTCACGTGGGAATCACGTGTCAATCACGTGTCAATCTCGTGGTAATCACGGGGGAATCACGTGGGAATCACGTGGAAATCACGTGGGAATCACGTGGGAATCACATGGGAATGACGTATCAATCACGTGGGAATCTTGCGGGAATCACGTGGGAATCACGTGTCAATCACGTGGGAATCACGTGGGAATAACGTGTCAATCATGTGGGAATCACGTGGGAATAACGTGGGAATCACGTGTCAATCATCTAGGAATCACGTGTCAATCACGTGGGAATCACGTGGGAATCACGTGGGAATCACGTGTCAAACATCTAGGAATCACGTGTCAATCACGTGGGAATCACGTGGGAATCACGTGTCAATCACGTGGGAATCACGTGGGAATCACGTGGGAATCACGTGTGGATCACGTGAAAATCATTTGTGAATCACGTGGGAATCACGTGTCAATCACGTGGGAATCACGTGGGAATCACGTGTCAATCACGTGGGAATCACATGTGAATAAGGTGGGAATCACGTGTCAATCATCTAGGAATCACGTGTCAATCACGTGGGAATCACGTGGGAATCACGTGGGAATCACGTGTCAAACATCTAGGAATCACGTGTCAATCACGTGGGAATCACATGGGAATCACGTGGGAATCACGTGTGGATCACGTTACAATCATTTGGGAATCACGTGGGAATAACGTGTCAATCACGTGGGAATCACATGGGAATCACGTGTAATCACGTGGGAGTCACGTGGATTTCACGTGGGAATTCCGTGGAAATCACGGGGGAATCACGTGTCAATCATGAGGGAAAAACGTGGGAATCACGTGTCAATCACGTGGGAAACATGTGTCAATCACGTGGGAATCACGTGTAAATCACGTGGGAATCACGTGTCAATCATGTGTCAATCACGTGGTAATCACGGGGAAATCACGTGGGAATCACGTGGGATCACGTGGGAATCACGTGACAATCATTTGTGAATCACGTGGTAATACGTGTAAATCACGTGAGAATCACGTGGGAATCACAAGGAAATCACATGTCAATCACGTGGGAATCACATGTCAATCACGATGGAATCACTTGGGAATCACGTGTCAATCACGGCGGAATCACGTGATAATCACGTGTAAATCACGTGGGAATCCCGTGGGAATCACAAGGAAATCACGTGTCAAACACAAGGAAATCACGTGTCAATCACGTGGGAAACACGTGTCAATCACCTGGGAATCACGTGGGAATCACGTGTCAATCACGGTGGAATCACGTGTGAATCACGTGTGAATCACGTGTCAATCATGTGGGAATCACGTGGGAAACATGTGGGAATCACGTGGGAATCACGTGTCAATCATGTGGGAATCACGTGGGAATCACGTGTCAATCACATGGGAATCACGTGGGAATCACGTCGGAATCTCGTGCCAATCACGTGGGAATCACGTGGGAATCACGTGGGAATCACGTGTCAATCACGTGTCAATCACGTGGGAATCACGTGGGAATCACGTGGGAATCCCGAGTCAATCACGTGGGAATCACGTGGGAATCACGTGGGAATCACGTGTCATTCACGTGGGAATCACGTGGGAATCACGTTTCAATCACGTGGGAATCATGTGTCAATCACGTGGGAATCACGTGTCACTCACTTGGGAATCACATGGGAATCACGTGATAATCACGTGGGACTCACGGGGGAATCACGTGTCAATCACCTGGGAATCACGTGGGAATCACGTCAGAATCACGTGTCAATCACGTGGGAATCACGGGGGAATCACGTGTCAATCACCTGGGAATCACGTGGGAATCACGTCAGAATCACGTGTCAATCACGTGGGAATCACATGGGAATCACGTGTCAATCAGGTGGGAATCTCGTGGGAGTCAGGTGGGAAACACTTGTCAGTCACGTGGGAATCACGTGGCAATCACATGGGAATAACGAGAGAATCACGTGGCAATCACGTGGGATTCACGAGAGAATCACGTGGGAATCACGTGGGAATCACGTTTCAATCACGAGTGATTCACGTGGGAATCACGTGGCAATCACATGGGAATAACGAGAGAATCACGTGGCAATCACGTGGGATTCACGAGAGAATCACGTGGGAATCACGTGGGAATCACGTGTCAATCACGAGTGATTCACGTGGGAATCAAGTGTCAATCATGTGAGAATCTCGTGGGAGTCAGGTGGGAATCACTTGTCAATCACGTGGGATTCACGTGGGAATCACATGGGAATCACGAGAGAATCACATGGCAATCACGTGGGAATCACGAGAGAATCACGTGGCAGTCACGTGGGAATCACGTGGGAATCACATGGGAATCACGAGAGAATCACATGGGAATCACGTGGGAATCACATGTCAATCACGTGGGAATCATGTGGGAATCACGTGGCAATCACGAGTGAATCACGTGGGAATCACGTGTCAATCACGTGGGAATCACGTGGGAATCACATTTTTATCACGTGTCAATCATGTGGGAATCACGAGGGAATCACGTGAAAATCACTGGGAATCACGTGGGAATCACGTGGAAATCAGGTTTCAATCACGTGGGAATCATGTGTGAATCACGTGTCAACCACATGTCAATCACGTGGGAATCACGTGTCAATCACGTGGGAATCACGTGGGAATCATGTGGGAATCACGTGTCAATCACGTGGAAATCACGTGTCAATCACGTGGGAATCACGTGTCAATCACCTGGGAATCACGTGGGAATCACGTGTCAATCACGGTGGAATCACGTGTGAATCTCGTGTGAATCACGTGTCAATCATGTGGGAATCACGTGGGAATCACGGGGGAGTCACGTGGGAATCGGGTGAGAATCACGTGTCAATCATGTGGGAATCACGTGGGAATCACGTGTCAATCACGTGGGTGTCAATCACGATGGAATCACTTGGGAATCACGTGTCAATCACGGGGGAATCACGTGGGAATCACGTGTCAATCACGGTAGAAACACGTGTGAATCACGTGTGAATCACGTGTCAATCATGTGGGAATCACTTGGGAATCATGTGGGAATCACGTGGGAATAACGTGGGAATCACGTGGGAATCACGTGTCAATCACGGTGGAAACACGTGTGAATCACGTGTGAATCACGTGTCAATCATGTGGGAATCACGTGGGAATCATGTGGGAATCTCGTGGGAATAACGTGTCAATCATGTGGGAATCACGTGGGAATAACGTGGGAATCACGTGTCAATCATCTAGGAATCACGTGTCAATCACGTGGGAATCACGTGGGAATCACGTGGGATCACGTGGGAATCATGTGACAATCATTTGTGAATCACGTGGTAATCACGTGTAAATCACGTGAGAATCACGTGGGAATCACAAGGAAATCACATGTCAATCACGTGGGAATCACATGTCAATCACGATGGAATCACTTGGGAATCACGTGTCAATCACGGGGGAATCACGTGGGAATCACGTGTCAATCACGGTGGAAACACGTGTGAATCACGTGTGAATCAAGTGTCAATCATGTGGGAATCACGTGGGAATCATGTGGGAATCACGTGGGAATCACGTGTCAATCATGTGGGAATCACGTGGGAATCACGTGTCAATCACGTGGGAATCACGTGGGAATCACAAGGAAATCACATGTCAATCACGTGGGAATCACATGTCAATCACGATGGAATCACTTGGGAATCACGTGTCAATCACGGGGGAATCACGTGGGAATCACGTGTCAATCACGGTGGAAACACGTGTGAATCACGTGTGAATCACGTGTCAATCATGTGGGAATCACGTGGGAATCATGTGGGAATCACGTCGGAATCTCGTGCCAATCACGTGGGAATCACGTGGGAATCACGTGGGAATCACGTGGGAATCACGTGGGAATTACGTGGGAATCATGTGACAATCATTTGTGAATCACGTGGTAATCACGTGTAAATCACGTGAGAATCACGTGGGAATCACAAGGAAATCACATGTCAATCACGTGGGAATCCCGAGTCAATCACGTGGGAATCACGTGGGAATCACGTGGGAATCACGTGTCAATCATGTGGGAATCACGTGGGAATCACGTGTCAATCACGTGTCAATCACGTGGTAATCACGGGGGAATCACGAGGGAAGCACGTGGAAATCACGTGGGAATCACGTGGGAATCACATGGGAATGACGTGTCAATCACGTGGGAATCATGTGGGAATCACGTGGGAATCAGGTGTCAATCACGTGGGAAAAACGTGTCAATCACGTGGGAATCACGTGGGAATAACGTGGGAACCACGTGTCAATCATCTAGGAATCACGTGTCAATCACGTGGGAATCACGTGGGAATCACGTGGGAATCACGTGGGAATCACATGGGAATGACGTGTCAATCACGTGGGAATCACGTGGGAATCACGTGTCAATCACGTGGGAATCACGTGGGAATCACGTGGGAATCACGTGTGGATCACGTGACAATCATTTGGGAATCACGTGGGAATCACGTGTCAATCACGTGGGAATCACGTGGGAATCACGTGTCAATCACGTGGGAATCACGTGGGAATAACGTGGGAATCACGTGTCAATCATCTAGGAATCACGTGTCAATCACGTGGGAATCACGTGGGAATCACGTGGGAATCACGTGTCAATCATCTAGGAATCACGTGTCAATCACGTGGGAATCACGTGGGAATCACGTGTCAGTCACGTGGGAATCACATGGGAATCACGTGGGAATCACGTGTGGATCACGTTACAATCATTTGGGAATCACGTGGGAATAACGTGTCAATCACGTGGGAATCACATGGGAATCACGTGTAATCACGTGGGAGTCACGTGGATTTCACGTGGGAATCCCGTGAAAATCACGTGGGAATCACGTGGGAATCACATGGGAATGACGTATCAATCACGTGGGAATCTTGTGGGAATCACGTGGGAATCACGTGTCAATCACGTGGGAATCACGTGGGAATAACGTGTCAATCATGTGGGAATCACGTGGGAATAACGTGGGAATCACGTGTCAATCATCTAGGAATCACGTGTCAATCACGTGGGAATCACGTGGGAATCACGTGGGAATCACGTGTCAAACATCTAGGAATCACGTGTCAATCACGTGGGAATCACGTGGGAATCACGTGTCAATCACGTGGGAATCACGTGGGAATCACGTGGGAATCACGTGTGGATCACGTGACAATCATTTGGGAATCACGTGGGAATCACGTGTCAATCACGTGGGAATCACGTGGGAATCACGTGTCAATCACGTGGGAATCACGTGGGAATCACGTGTCAATCACGTGGGAATCACGTGGGAATAACGTGGGAATCACGTGTCAATCATCTAGGAATCACGTGTCAATCACGTGGGAATCACGTGGGAATCACGTGTCAATCATCTAGGTATCACGTGTCAATCACGTGGGAATCACGTGGGAATCACGTGTCAATCACGTGGGAATCACATGGGAAACACGTGGGAATCACGTGTGGATCACGTTACAATCATTTGGGAATCACGTGGGAATAACGTGTCAATCACGTGGGAATCACATGGGAATCACGTGTAATCACGTGGGAGTCACGTGGATTTCACGTGGGAATCCCGTGGAAATCACGGGGGAATCACGTGTCAATCATGAGGGAAAAACGTGGGAATCACGTGGGAATCACGTGTCAATCACGTGTCAATCTCGTGGTAATCACGGGGGAATCACGTGGGAATCACGTGGAAATCACGTGGGAATCACGTGGGAATCACATGGGAATGACGTATCAATCACGTGGGAATCTTGTGGGAATCACGTGGGAATCACGTGTCAATCACGTGGGAATCACGTGGGAATAACGTGTCAATCATGTGGGAATCACGTGGGAATAACGTGGGAATCACGTGTCAATCATCTAGGAATCACGTGTCAATCACGTGGGAATCACGTGGGAATCACGTGGGAATCACGTGTCAAACATCTAGGAATCACGTGTCAATCACGTGGGAATCACGTGGGAATCACGTCAATCACGTGGGAATCACGTGGGAATCACGTGGGAATCACGTGTGGATCACGTGACAATCATTTGGGAATCACGTGGGAATCACGTGTCAATCACGTGGGAATCACGTGGGAATCACGTGTCAATCACGTGGGAATCACATGTGAATAAGGTGGGAATCACGTGTCAATCATCTAGGAATCACGTGTCAATCACGTGGGAATCACGTGGGAATCACGTGGGAATCACGTGTCAAACATCTAGGAATCACGTGTCAATCACGTGGGAATCACGTGGGAATCACGTGGGAATCACGTGTCAATCATCTAGGAACCACGTGTCAATCACGTGGGAATCACGTGGGAATCACGTGTCAATCACGTGGGAGTCATGTAGGAATCACGTGGGAATCACGTGTGGATCACGTGACAATCATTTGGGAATCACGTGGGAATCACGTGTCAATCACGTGGGAATCACTTGGGAATCACGTGTCAATCACGTGGGAATCACGTGGATTTCACGTGGGAATCCCGTGGAAATCACGGGGGAATCACGTGTCAATCATGAGGGAATCACGTGTCAATCACGTGGGAAACACGTGTCAATCACATGGGAATCACGTGTAAATCACGTGGGAATCACGTGTCAATCATGTGTCAATCACGTGGTAATCACGGGGGAATCACGTGGGAATCACGTGGGATCACGTGGGAATCACGTGGGAATCACGTGGGAATCACATGGGAATGACGTGTCAATCACGTGGGAATCACGTGGGAATCACGTGTCAATCACGTGGGAATCACGTGGGAATCACGTGGGAATCACGTGTGGATCACGTGACAATCATTTGGGAATCACGTGGGAATCACGTGTCAATCACGTGGGAATCACGTGGGAATCACGTGTCAATCACGTGGGAATCACGTGGGAATAACGTGGGAATCACGTGTCAATCATCTAGGAATCACGTGTCAATCACGTGGGAATCACGTGGGAATCACGTGGGAATCACGTGTCAATCATCTAGGAATCACGTGTCAATCACGTGGGAATCACGTGGGAATCACGTGTCAATCACCTGGGAATCACATGGGAATCACGTGGGAATCACGTGTGGATCACGTTACAATCATTTGGGAATCACGTGGGAATAACGTGTCAATCACGTGGGAATCACATGGGAATCACGTGTAATCACGTGGGAGGCACGTGGATTTCACGTGGGAATCCCGTGGAAATCACGGGGGAATCACGTGTCAATCATGAGGGACAAATGTGGGAGTCACGTGGGAATCACGTGTCAATCACGTGTCAATCTCGTGGTAATCACGGGGGAATCACGTGGGAATCACGTGGAAATCACGTGGGAATCACGTGGGAATCACATGGGAATGACGTATCAATCACGTGGGAATCTTGCGGGAATCACGTGGGAATCACGTGTCAATCACGTGGGAATCACGTGGGAATAACGTGTCAATCATGTGGGAATCACGTGGGAATAACGTGGGAATCACGTGTCAATCATCTAGGAATCACGTGTCAATCACGTGGGAATCACGTGGGAATCACGTGGGAATCACGTGTCAAACATCTAGGAATCACGTGTCAATCACGTGGGAATCACGTGGGAATCACGTGTCAATCACGTGGGAATCACGTGGGAATAACGTGGGAATCACGTGTCAATCATCTAGGAATCACGTGTCAATCACGTGGGAATCACGTGGGAATCACGTGGGAATCACGTGTCAATCATCTAGGAATCACGTGTCAATCACGTGGGAATCACGTGGGAATCACGTGTCAGTCACGTGGGAATCACATGGGAATCACGTGGGAATCACGTGTGGATCACGTTACAATCATTTGGGAATCACGTGGGAATAACGTGTCAATCACGTGGGAATCACATGGGAATCACGTGTAATCACGTGGGAGTCACGTGGATTTCACGTGGGAATCCCGTGAAAATCACGTGGGAATCACGTGGGAATCACATGGGAATGACGTATCAATCACGTGGGAATCTTGTGGGAATCACGTGGGAATCACGTGTCAATCACGTGGGAATCACGTGGGAATAACGTGTCAATCATGTGGGAATCACGTGGGAATAACGTGGGAATCACGTGTCAATCATCTAGGAATCACGTGTCAATCACGTGGGAATCACGTGGGAATCACGTGGGAATCACGTGTCAAACATCTAGGAATCACGTGTCAATCACGTGGGAATCACGTGGGAATCACGTGTCAATCACGTGGGAATCACGTGGGAATCACGTGGGAATCACGTGTGGATCACGTGACAATCATTTGGGAATCACGTGGGAATCACGTGTCAATCACGTGGGAATCACGTGGGAATCACGTGTCAATCACGTGGGAATCACGTGGGAATCACGTGTCAATCACGTGGGAATCACGTGGGAATAACGTGGGAATCACGTGTCAATCATCTAGGAATCACGTGTCAATCACGTGGGAATCACGTGGGAATCACGTGTCAATCATCTAGGTATCACGTGTCAATCACGTGGGAATCACGTGGGAATCACGTGTCAATCACGTGGGAATCACATGGGAAACACGTGGGAATCACGTGTGGATCACGTTACAATCATTTGGGAATCACGTGGGAATAACGTGTCAATCACGTGGGAATCACATGGGAATCACGTGTAATCACGTGGGAGTCACGTGGATTTCACGTGGGAATCCCGTGGAAATCACGGGGGAATCACGTGTCAATCATGAGGGAAAAACGTGGGAATCACGTGGGAATCACGTGTCAATCACGTGTCAATCTCGTGGTAATCACGGGGGAATCACGTGGGAATCACGTGGAAATCACGTGGGAATCACGTGGGAATCACATGGGAATGACGTATCAATCACGTGGGAATCTTGTGGGAATCACGTGGGAATCACGTGTCAATCACGTGGGAATCACGTGGGAATAACGTGTCAATCATGTGGGAATCACGTGGGAATAACGTGGGAATCACGTGTCAATCATCTAGGAATCACGTGTCAATCACGTGGGAATCACGTGGGAATCACGTGGGAATCACGTGTCAAACATCTAGGAATCACGTGTCAATCACGTGGGAATCACGTGGGAATCACGTCAATCACGTGGGAATCACGTGGGAATCACGTGGGAATCACGTGTGGATCACGTGACAATCATTTGGGAATCACGTGGGAATCACGTGTCAATCACGTGGGAATCACGTGGGAATCACGTGTCAATCACGTGGGAATCACATGTGAATAAGGTGGGAATCACGTGTCAATCATCTAGGAATCACGTGTCAATCACGTGGGAATCACGTGGGAATCACGTGGGAATCACGTGTCAAACATCTAGGAATCACGTGTCAATCACGTGGGAATCACGTGGGAATCACGTGGGAATCACGTGTCAATCATCTAGGAACCACGTGTCAATCACGTGGGAATCACGTGGGAATCACGTGTCAATCACGTGGGAGTCATGTAGGAATCACGTGGGAATCACGTGTGGATCACGTGACAATCATTTGGGAATCACGTGGGAATCACGTGTCAATCACGTGGGAATCACTTGGGAATCACGTGTCAATCACGTGGGAATCACGTGGATTTCACGTGGGAATCCCGTGGAAATCACGGGGGAATCACGTGTCAATCATGAGGGAATCACGTGTCAATCACGTGGGAAACACGTGTCAATCACATGGGAATCACGTGTAAATCACGTGGGAATCACGTGTCAATCATGTGTCAATCACGTGGTAATCACGGGGGAATCACGTGGGAATCACGTGGGATCACGTGGGAATCACGTGGGAATCACGTGGGAATCACATGGGAATGACGTGTCAATCACGTGGGAATCACGTGGGAATCACGTGTCAATCACGTGGGAATCACGTGGGAATCACGTGGGAATCACGTGTGGATCACGTGACAATCATTTGGGAATCACGTGGGAATCACGTGTCAATCACGTGGGAATCACGTGGGAATCACGTGTCAATCACGTGGGAATCACGTGGGAATAACGTGGGAATCACGTGTCAATCATCTAGGAATCACGTGTCAATCACGTGGGAATCACGTGGGAATCACGTGGGAATCACGTGTCAATCATCTAGGAATCACGTGTCAATCACGTGGGAATCACGTGGGAATCACGTGTCAATCACGTGGGAATCACATGGGAATCACGTGGGAATCACGTGTGGATCACGTTACAATCATTTGGGAATCACGTGGGAATAACGTGTCAATCACGTGGGAATCACATGGGAATCACGTGTAATCACGTGGGAGGCACGTGGATTTCACGTGGGAATCCCGTGGAAATCACGGGGGAATCACGTGTCAATCATGAGGGACAAATGTGGGAGTCACGTGGGAATCACGTGTCAATCACGTGTCAATCTCGTGGTAATCACGGGGGAATCACGTGGGAATCACGTGGAAATCACGTGGGAATCACGTGGGAATCACATGGGAATGACGTATCAATCACGTGGGAATCTTGCGGGAATCACGTGGGAATCACGTGTCAATCACGTGGGAATCACGTGGGAATAACGTGTCAATCATGTGGGAATCACGTGGGAATAACGTGGGAATCACGTGTCAATCATCTAGGAATCACGTGTCAATCACGTGGGAATCACGTGGGAATCACGTGGGAATCACGTGTCAAACATCTAGGAATCACGTGTCAATCACGTGGGAATCACGTGGGAATCACGTGTCAATCACGTGGGAATCACGTGGGAATCACGTGGGAATCACGTGTGGATCACGTGAAAATCATTTGTGAATCACGTGGGAATCACGTGTCAATCACGTGGGAATCACGTGGGAATCACGTGTCAATCACGTGGGAATCACATGTGAATAAGGTGGGAATCACGTGTCAATCATCTAGGAATCACGTGTCAATCACGTGGGAATCACGTGGGAATCACGTGGGAATCACGTGTCAAACATCTAGGAATCACGTGTCAATCACGTGGGAATCACGTGGGAATCACGTGGGAATCACGTGTCAATCATCTAGGAACCACGTGTCAATCACGTGGGAATCACGTGGGAATCACGTGTCAATCACGTGGGAGTCATGTAGGAATCACGTGGGAATCACGTGTGGATCACGTGACAATCATTTGGGAATCACGTGGGAATCACGTGTCAATCACGTGGGAATCACTTGGGAATCACGTGTCAATCACGTGGGAATCACGTGGATTTCACGTGGGAATCCCGTGGAAATCACGGGGGAATCACGTGTCAATCATGAGGGAATCACGTGTCAATCACGTGGGAAACACGTGTCAATCACATGGGAATCACGTGTAAATCACGTGGGAATCACGTGTCAATCATGTGTCAATCACGTGGTAATCACGGGGGAATCACGTGGGAATCACGTGGGATCACGTGGGAATCATGTGACAATCATTTGTGAATCACGTGGTAATCACGTGTAAATCACGTGAGAATCACGTGGGAATCACAAGGAAATCACATGTCAATCACGTGGGAATCACATGTCAATCACGATGGAATCACTTGGGAATCACGTGTCAATCACGGGGGAATCACGTGGGAATCACGTGTCAATCACGGTGGAAACACGTGTGAATCACGTGTGAATCACGTGTCAATCATGTGGGAATCACGTGGGAATCATGTGGGAATCACGTGGGAATAACGTGTCAATCATGTGGGAATCACGTGGGAATAACGTGGGAATCACGTGTCAATCATCTAGGAATCACGTGTCAATCACGTGGGAATCACGTGGGAATCACGTGGGAATCACGTGTCAAACATCTAGGAATCACGTGTCAATCACGTGGGAATCACGTGGGAATCACGTGTCAATCACGTGGGAATCACGTGGGAATCACGTGGGAATCACGTGTGGATCACGTGACAATCATTTGGGAATCACGTGGGAATCACGTGTCAATCACGTGGGAATCACGTGGGAATCACGTGTCAATCACGTGGGAATCACATGTGAATAAGGTGGGAATCACGTGTCAATCATCTAGGAATCACGTGTCAATCACGTGGGAATCACGTGGGAATGACGTGGGAATCACGTGTCAAACATCTAGGAATCACGTGTCAATCACGTGGGAATCACGTGGGAATCACGTGGGAATCACGTGTCAATCATCTAGGAACCACGTGTCAATCACGTGGGAATCACGTGGGAATCACGTGTCAATCACGTGGGAGTCATGTAGGAATCACGTGGGAATCACGTGTGGATCACGTGACAGTCATTTGGGAATCACGTGGGAATCACGTGTCAATCACGTGGGAATCACTTGGGAATCACGTGTCAATCACGTGGGAATCACGTGGATTTCACGTGGGAATCCCGTGGAAATCACGGGGGAATCACGTGTCAATCATGAGGGAATCACGTGTCAATCACGTGGGAAACACGTGTCAATCACATGGGAATCACGTGTAAATCACGTGGGAATCACGTGTCAATCATGTGTCAATCACGTGGTAATCACGGGGGAATCACGTGGGAATCACGTGGGATCACGTGGGAATCACGTGGGAATCACGTGGGAATCACATGGAATGACGTGTCAATCACGTGGGAATCACGTGGGAATCACGTGTCAATCACGTGGGAATCACGTGGGAATAACGTGTCAATCATGTGGGAATCACGTGGGAATAACGTGGGAATCACGTGTCAATCATCTAGGAATCACGTGTCAATCACGTGGGAATCACGTGGGAATCACGTGGGAATCACGTGTCAAACATCTAGGAATCACGTGTCAATCACGTGGGAATCACGTGGGAATCACGTGTCAATCACGTGGGAATCACGTGGGAATCACGTGGGAATCACGTGTGGATCACGTGAAAATCATTTGTGAATCACGTGGGAATCACGTGTCAATCACGTGGGAATCACGTGGGAATCACGTGTCAATCACGTGGGAATCACATGTGAATAAGGTGGGAATCACGTGTCAATCATCTAGGAATCACGTGTCAATCACGTGGGAATCACGTGGGAATCACGTGGGAATCACGTGTCAAACATCTAGGAATCACGTGTCAATCACGTGGGAATCACGTGGGAATCACGTGGGAATCACGTGTCAATCATCTAGGAACCACGTGTCAATCACGTGGGAATCACGTGGGAATCACGTGTCAATCACGTGGGAGTCATGTAGGAATCACGTGGGAATCACGTGTGGATCACGTGACAATCATTTGGGAATCACGTGGGAATCACGTGTCAATCACGTGGGAATCACTTGGGAATCACGTGTCAATCACGTGGGAATCACGTGGATTTCATGTGGGAATCCCGTGGAAATCACGGGGCAATCACGTGTCAATCATGAGGGAATCACGTGTCAATCACGTGGGAAACACGTGTCAATCACATGGGAATCACGTGTAAATCACGTGGGAATCACGTGTCAATCATGTGTCAATCACGTGGTAATCACGGGGGAATCACGTGGGAATCACGTGGGATCACGTGGGAATCATGTGACAATCATTTGTGAATCACGTGGTAATCACGTGTAAATCACGTGAGAATCACGTGGGAATCACAAGGAAATCACATGTCAATCACGTGGGAATCACATGTCAATCACGATGGAATCACTTGGGAATCACGTGTCAATCACGGGGGAATCACGTGGGAATCACGTGTCAATCACGGTGGAAACACGTGTGAATCACGTGTGAATCACGTGTCAATCATGTGGGAATCACGTGGGAATCATGTGGGAATCACGTGGGAATAACGTGTCAATCATGTGGGAATCACGTGGGAATAACGTGGGAATCACGTGTCAATCATCTAGGAATCACGTGTCAATCACGTGGGAATCACGTGGGAATGACGTGGGAATCACGTGTCAAACATCTAGGAATCACGTGTCAATCACGTGGGAATCACGTGGGAATCACGTGGGAATCACGTGTCAATCATCTAGGAACCACGTGTCAATCACGTGGGAATCACGTGGGAATCACGTGTCAATCACGTGGGAGTCATGTAGGAATCACGTGGGAATCACGTGTGGATCACGTGACAGTCATTTGGGAATCACGTGGGAATCACGTGTCAATCACGTGGGAATCACTTGGGAATCACGTGTCAATCACGTGGGAATCACGTGGATTTCACGTGGGAATCCCGTGGAAATCACGGGGGAATCACGTGTCAATCATGAGGGAATCACGTGTCAATCACGTGGGAAACACGTGTCAATCACATGGGAATCACGTGTAAATCACGTGGGAATCACGTGTCAATCATGTGTCAATCACGTGGTAATCACGGGGGAATCACGTGGGAATCACGTGGGATCACGTGGGAATCACGTGTAAATCACGTGGGAATCACGTGTCAATCATGTGTCAATCACGTGGGAATCACGTGGGAATCACGTGTCAATCACGTGGGAATCACGTGGGAATCACGTGGGAATCACGTGTCAATCATCTAGGAATCACGTGTCAATCACGTGGGAATCACGTGGGAATCACGTGTCAATCACGTGGGAATCACATGGGAATCACGTGGGAATCACGTGTGGATCACGTTACAATCATTTGGGAATCACGTGGGAATAACGTGTCAATCACGTGGGAATCACATGGGAATCACGTGTAATCACGTGGGAGGCACGTGGATTTCACGTGGGAATCCCGTGGAAATCACGGGGGAATCACGTGTCAATCATGAGGGACAAATGTGGGAGTCACGTGGGAATCACGTGTCAATCACGTGTCAATCTCGTGGTAATCACGGGGGAATCACGTGGGAATCACGTGGAAATCACGTGGGAATCACGTGGGAATCACATGGGAATGACGTATCAATCACGTGGGAATCTTGCGGGAATCACGTGGGAATCACGTGTCAATCACGTGGGAATCACGTGGGAATAACGTGTCAATCATGTGGGAATCACGTGGGAATAACGTGGGAATCACGTGTCAATCATCTAGGAATCACGTGTCAATCACGTGGGAATCACGTGGGAATCACGTGGGAATCACGTGTCAAACATCTAGGAATCACGTGTCAATCACGTGGGAATCACGTGGGAATCACGTGTCAATCACGTGGGAATCACGTGGGAATCACGTGGGAATCACGTGTGGATCACGTGACAATCATTTGTGAATCACGTGGGAATCACGTGTCAATCACGTGGGAATCACGTGGGAATCACGTGTCAATCACGTGGGAATCACATGTGAATAAGGTGGGAATCACGTGTCAATCATCTAGGAATCACGTGTCAATCACGTGGGAATCACGTGGGAATCACGTGGGAATCACGTGTCAAACATCTAGGAATCACGTGTCAATCACGTGGGAATCACGTGGGAATCACGTGGGAATCACGTGTCAATCATCTAGGAACCACGTGTCAATCACGTGGGAATCACGTGGGAATCACGTGTCAATCACGTGGGAGTCATGTAGGAATCACGTGGGAATCACGTGTGGATCACGTGACAATCATTTGGGAATCACGTGGGAATCACGTGTCAATCACGTGGGAATCACGTGGATTTCATGTGGGAATCCCGTGGAAATCACGGGGGAATCACGTGTCAATCATGAGGGAATCACGTGTCAATCACGTGGGAAACACGTGTCAATCACATGGGAATCACGTGTAAATCACGTGGGAATCACGTGTCAATCATGTGTCAATCACGTGGTAATCACGGGGGAATCACGTGGGAATCACGTGGGATCACGTGGGAATCATGTGACAATCATTTGTGAATCACGTGGTAATCACGTGTAAATCACGTGAGAATCACGTGGGAATCACAAGGAAATCACATGTCAATCACGTGGGAATCACATGTCAATCACGATGGAATCACTTGGGAATCACGTGTCAATCACGGGGGAATCACGTGGGAATCACGTGTCAATCACGGTGGAAACACGTGTGAATCACGTGTCAATCATGTGGGAATCACGTGGGAATCATGTTGGAATCACGTGGGAATAACGTGTCAATCATGTGGGAATCACGTGGGAATAACGTGGGAATCACGTGTCAATCATCTAGGAATCACGTGTCAATCACGTGGGAATCACGTGGGAATCACGTGGGAATCACGTGTCAAACATCTAGGAATCACGTGTCAATCACGTGGGAATCACGTGGGAATCACGTGTCAATCACGTGGGAATCACGTGGGAATCACGTGGGAATCACGTGTGGATCACGTGACAATCATTTGGGAATCACGTGGGAATCACGTGTCAATCACGTGGGAATCACGTGGGAATCACGTGTCAATCACGTGGGAATCACATGTGAATCAGGTGGGAATCACGTGTCAATCATCTAGGAATCACGTGTCAATCACGTGGGAATCACGTGGGAATCACGTGGGAATCACGTGTCAAACATCTAGGAATCACGTGTCAATCACGTGGGAATCACGTGGGAATCACGTGGGAATCACGTGTCAATCATCTAGGAACCACGTGTCAATCACGTGGGAATCACGTGGGAATCACGTGTCAATCACGTGGGAGTCATGTAGGAATCACGTGGGAATCACGTGTGGATCACGTGACAATCATTTGGGAATCACGTGGGAATCACGTGTCAATCACGTGGGAATCACTTGGGAATCACGTGTCAATCACGTGGGAATCACGTGGATTTCATGTGGGAATCCCGTGGAAATCACGGGGGAATCACGTGTCAATCATGAGGGAATCACGTGTCAATCACGTGGGAAACACGTGTCAATCACATGGGAATCACGTGTAAATCACGTGGGAATCACGTGTCAATCATGTGTCAATCACGTGGTAATCACGGGGGAATCACGTGGGAATCACGTGGGATCACGTGGGAATCATGTGACAATCATTTGTGAATCACGTGGTAATCACGTGTAAATCACGTGAGAATCACGTGGGAATCACAAGGAAATCACATGTCAATCACCTGGGAATCACATGTCAATCACGATGGAATCACTTGGGAATCACGTGTCAATCACGGGGGAATCACGTGGGAATCACGTGTCAATCACGGTGGAAACACGTGTGAATCACGTGTGAATCACGTGTCAATCATGTGGGAATCACGTGGGAATCATGTGGGAATCACGTGGGAATCACGTGTCAATCATGTGGGAATCACGTGGGAATCACGTGTCAATCACGTGGGAATCACGTGGGAATCACGTCGGAATCTCGTGCCAATCACGTGGGAATCACGTGGGAATCACGTGGGAATCACGTGGGAATCACGTGGGAATTACGTGGGAATCCCGAGTCAATCACGTGGGAATCCCGAGTCAATCACGTGGGAATCACGTGGGAATCACGTGTCAATCATGTGGGAATCACGTGGGAATCACGTGTCAATCACGTGGGAATCACGAGGGAATCACGTCGGAATCTCGTGCCAATCACGTGGGAATCACGTGGGAATCACGTGGGAATCACGTGGGAATCACGTGGGAATTACGTGGGAATCCCGAGTCAATCACGTGGGAATCCCGAGTCAATCACGTGGGAATCACGTGGGAATCACGTGGGAATCACGTGTCAATCATCTAGGAACCACGTGTCAATCACGTGGGAATCACGTGGGAATCACGTGTCAATCACGTGGGAGTCATGTAGGAATCACGTGGGAATCACGTGTGGATCACGTGACAATCATTTGGGAATCACGTGGGAATCACGTGTCAATCACGTGGGAATCACTTGGGAATCACGTGTCAATCACGTGGGAATCACGTGGATTTCACGTGGGAATCCCGTGGAAATCACGGGGGAATCACGTGTCAATCATGTGGGAATCACGTGTCAATCACGTGGGAAACACGTGTCAATCACATGGGAATCACGTGTAAATCACGTGGGAATCACGTGTCATTCATGTGTCAATCACGTGGTAATCACGGGGGAATCACGTGGGAATCACGTGTGATCACGTGGGAATCATGTGACAATCATTTGTGAATCACGTGGTAATCACATGTAAATCACGTGAGAATCACGTGGGAATCACAAGGAAATCACATGTCAATCACGTGGGAATCACATGTCAATCACGATGGAATCACTTGGGAATCACGTGTCAATCACGGGGGAAACACGTGTGAATCACGTGTGAATCACGTGTCAATCATGTGGGAATCACGTGGGAATCATGTGGGAATCACGTGGGAATAACGTGTCAATCATGTGGGAATCACGTGGGAATAACGTGGGAATCACGTGTCAATCATCTAGGAATCACGTGTCAATCACGTGGGAATCACGTGGGAATCACGTGGGAATCACGTGTCAACCATCTAGGAATCACGTGTCAATCACGTGGGAATCACGTGTCAATCACGTGGGAATCACGTGGGAATCACGTGTCAATCACGTGGGAATCACGTGTGGATCACGTGACAATCATTTGGGAATCACGTGGGAATCACGTGTCAATCACGTGGGAATCACGTGGGAATCACGTGTCAATCACGTGGGAATCACATGTGAATCAGGTGGGAATCACGTGTCAATCATCTAGGAATCTCGTGTCAATCACGTGGGAATCACCTGGGAATCACGTGGGAATCACGTGTAAAACATCTAGGAATCACGTGTCAATCACGTGGGAATCACGTGGGAATCACGTGGGAATCACGTGTCAATCATCTAGGAACCACGTGTCAATCACGTGGGAATCACGTGGGAATCACGTGTCAATCACGTGGGAGTCATGTAGGAATCACGTGGGAATCACGTGTGGATCACGTGACAATCATTTGGGAATCACGTGGGAATCACGTGTCAATCACGTGGGAATCACTTGGGAATCACGTGTCAATCACGTGGGAATCACGTGGATTTCACGTGGGAATCCCGTGGAAATCACGGGGGAATCACGTGTCAATCATGAGGGAATCACGTGTCAATCACGTGGGAAACACGTGTCAATCACATGGGAATCACGTGTAAATCACGTGGGAATCACGTGTCAATCATGTGTCAATCACGTGGTAATCACGGGGGAATCACGTGGGAATCACGTGGGATCACGTGGGAATCATGTGACAATCATTTGTGAATCACGTGGTAATCACGTGTAAATCACGTGAGAATCACGTGGGAATCACAAGGAAATCACATGTCAATCACGTGGGAATCACATGTCAATCACGATGGAATCACTTGGGAATCACGTGTCAATCACGGGGGAATCACGTGGGAATCACGTGTCAATCACGGTGGAAACACGTGTGAATCACGTGGGAATCACGTGTCAATCATGTGGGAATCACGTGGGAATCACGTGTCAATCACGTGGGAATCACGTGGGAATCACGTCGGAATCTCGTGCCAATCACGTGGGAATCACGTGGGAATCACGTGGGAATCACGTGGGAATCACGTGGGAATTACGTGGGAATCCCGAGTCAATCACGTGGGAATCCCGAGTCAATCACGTGGGAATCACGTGGGAATCACGTGGGAATCACGTGTCAATCATGTGGGAATCACGTGGGAATCACGTGTCAATCACGTGTCAATCACGTGGTAATCACGGGGGAATCACGAGGGAATCACGTGGAAATCACGTGGGAATCACGTGGGAATCACATGGGAATGACGTGTCAATCACGTGGGAATCATGTGGGAATCACGTGGGAATCACGTGTCAATCACGTGGGAATCACGTGGGAAAAACGTGTCAATCACGTGGGAATCACGTGGGAATAACGTGGGAATGACGTGTCAATCACGTGGGAATCACGTGGGAATCACGTGTCAATCACGTGGGAATCACGTGGGAATCACGTGGGAATCACGTGTGGATCACGTGACAATCATTTGGGAATCACGTGGGAATCACGTGTCAATCACGTGGGAATCACGTGGGAATCACGTGTCAATCACGTGGGAATCACGTGGGAATAACGTGGGAATCACGTGTCAATCATCTAGGAATTACGTGTCAATCACGTGGGAATCACGTGGGAATCACGTGGGAATCACGTGTCAATCATCTAGGAATCACGTGTCAATCACGTGGGAATCACGTGGGAATCACGTGTCAATCACGTGGGAATCACATGGGAATCACGTGGGAATCACGTGTGGATCACGTTACAATCATTTGGGAATCACGTGGGAATAACGTGTCAATCACGTGGGAATCACATGGGAATCACGTGTAATCACGTGGGAGTCACGTGGATTTCACGTGGGAATCCCGTGGAAATCACGGCGGAATCACGTGTCAATCATGAGGGAAAAACGTGGGAATCACGTGTCAATCACGTGGGAAACACGTGTCAATCACGTGGGAATCCCGTGTAAATCACGTGGGAATCACGTGTCAATCATGTGTCAATCACGTGGTAATCACGGGGGAATCACGTGGGAATCACGTGGGATCACGTGGGAATCACGTGACAATCATTTGTGAATCACGTGGTAATACGTGTAAATCACGTGAGAATCACGGGGGAATCACAAGGAAATCACATGTCAATCACGTGGGAATCACATGTCAATCACGATGGAATCACTTGGGAATCACGTGTCAATCACGGCGGAATCACGTGATAATCACGTGTAAATCACGTGGGAATCACGTGGGAATCACAAGGAAATCACGTGTCAAACACAAGGAAATCACGTGTCAATCACGTGGGAAACACGTGTCAATCACCTGGGAATCACGTGGGAATCACGTGTCAATCACGGTGGAATCACGTGTGAATCACGTGTGAATCACGTGTGAATCACGTGTCAATCATGTGGGAATCACGTGGGAAACATGTGGGAATCACGTGGGAATCACGTGTCAATCATGTGGGAATCACGTGGGAATCACGTGTCAATCACATGGGAATCACGTGGGAATCACGTCGGAATCTCGTGCCAATCACGTGGGAATCACGTGGGAATCACGTGGGAATCACGTGTCAATCACGTGTCAATCACGTGGGAATCACGTGGGAATCACGTGGGAATCCCGAGTCAATCACGTGGGAATCACGTGGGAATCACGTGGGAATCACGTGTCATTCACGTGGGAATCACGTGGGAATCACGAGTCAATCATGAGGGAGTCACGTGGGAATCACGTGGGAAACCCGTGGAAATCACGTGGGAATCACTTGTCAATCACGAGTGAATCACGTGGGAATCACGTGTCAATCACGTGGGAATCACGTGGGAATCAAGTGGAAATCATGCATCAATCACGTGTCAATCACGTGTGAAGTACGTGAGAATCACGTGGGAATCACGTGGGAATCACGTGTCAATCACGTGGGAATCACGTGGGAATCATGCGTCAATCACGTGGGAATCATGTGGGAGTCACGTGGGAATCACGTGGGAATCAAGTCAGAATCACGTGGGTATATCGTGTCAATCACGTGGGAGTCATGTGGGAGTCATGTGTCAATCACGATGGAATCACGTGGTAATCAAGTGGTGATCATGCGTTTATCACGTGGAAATCACGTGTCAATCACGAGGGAATCACGTGGGAATCACGTGTTAATCACGTGGGAATCACTTGGGAATCACGTATCAATCACGTGGGAATATCGTGGGAATCACATTTAATCACGTGGAAATCACATGGGAATCTCATGTCAATCAAGTTGGAATCACGTGGGAATGACGTGTCAATCACGTTGGCATCACGTGGTAATCATTTGGGAATCACGTGTCATTCACGTTGGAATCATATGGGAATCAGGTGGGAATCACGTGGGAATCACGTGTCAATCACGTGGGAATCACGTGGGAATAACGTGGGAATAACGTGTCGATCCTATAGGAATCACGTAGGAATCACGTGGGAATCACGTGTCAATCACGTAGGAATCACGTGGGAATCACGTGGGAATCAGGTGTCAATCACGTGGGAATCATGTGGGAATCACGTGGGAATCACGTGACAATCATTTGGGAATCACCAGGGAATCACGTGGGAATCACGTGGGAATCACGTGGGAATGACGTGTAAATCACGTGGGAATCACGTGGGAATCACGTGGGAATCACGTGTCAATCCCATAGGAATCACGTGGGAATCACGTGGGAATCACGTGTCAATCACGTAGGAATCACGTGTAAATCACGTGGTTATCACGTGTGAATCACGTGTCAATCACGTGGGAATCACGTGGGAATCATGCGCCAATCACGTGGAATCACGTGGGAGTCACGTGAGAATCACGTGGGAATCACGTGGGAATCACGTGGGGATCACGTGACAATCACGTGGGAGTCATGTGGGAATCACGTGTCAATCATGATGTAATCACGTGGGAATCAAGTGGTAATCATGCGTCAACCACGTGGGAATCACATGGGAATCACGTGTCAATCACGTGGGTATCACTTGGGAATCACGTGTCAATCACTTGGGAATCACGTGGGAATCACGTGGGAATCACGTGTGGATCACGTGACAATCATTTGGGAATCACGTGGGAATCACGTGTCAATCACGTGGGAATCACGTTGGAATCACGTGTAAATCACGTGGGAGTCACTTGGATTTCACGTGGGAATCCCGTGGAAATCACGGGGGAATCACGTGTCAATCACGTGGGAAACACTTGTCAATCACGTGGGAATCACGTGTAAATAACGTGGGAATCACGTGTCAATCATGTGTCAATCACGTGGTAATCACGTGGGAATCACGTGGGAATCACGTGGGATCACGTGGGAATCACGTGACAATCATTTTTGAATCACGTGGTAATCACGTGTAAATCACGTGAGAATCACGTGGGAATCACAAGGAAATCACATGTCAATCACGTGGGAATCACGTGTCAATCACGATGGAATCACTTGGGAATCACGTGTCAATCACGGAGAAATCACGTGGTAATCACGTGTAAATCACGTGGGAATCACGCGGGATTCACAAGGAAATCATGTGTCAATCACAAGGAAATCACGTGTCAATCACGTGGGAAACACGTGTCAATCACCTGGGAATCACGTGGGAATCACGTGTCAATCACGGTGGAATCACGTGTGAATCTCGTGTGAATCACGTGTCAATCATGTGGGAATCACGTGGGAATCATGTGGGAATCACGTGGGAATCACGTGTCAATCATATGGGAATCACGTGGGAATCACGTGTCAATCACGTGGGAATCACGTGGGAGTCACGTCGGAATCTCGTGCAAATCACGTGGGAATCAAGTGGGAATCACGTGGGAATCACGTGGGAATCACAAGGAAATCACATGTCAATCACGTGGGAATCACGTGTCAATCACGATGGAATCACTTGGGAATCACGTGTCAATCATGAGGGAATCAAGTGGTAATCACGTGTAAATCACGTGGGAATAACGTGACAATCATTTGTGAATCACGTGGTAATCACGTGTGAATCACGTGTGAATCACGTGTCAATCATGTGGGAATCACGTGGGAATCATGTGGGAATCACGTGGGAATCACGTGTCAATCATGTGGGAATCACGTGGGAATCACGTGTCAATCACGTGGGAATCACGTGGGAAAAACGTGTCAATCACGTGGGAATCACGTGGGAATAACGTGGGAACCACGTGTCAATCATCTAGGAATCACGTGTCAATCACGTGGGAATCACGTGAGAATCACGTGGGAATCACGTGGGAATCACATGGGAATGACGTGTCAATCACGTGGGAATCACGTGGGAATCACGTGTCAATCACGTGGGAATCACGTGGGAATCACGTGGGAATCACGTGTGGATCACGTGACAATCAATTGGGAATCACGTGGGAATCACGTGTCAATCACGTGGGAATCACGTGGGAATCACGTGTCAATCACGTGGAAATCACGTGGGAATAACGTGGGAATCACGTCTCAATCATCTAGGAATCACGTGTCAATCACGCGGGAATCACGTGGGAATTACGTGGGAATCACGTGTCAATCATCTAGGAATCACGTGTCAATCACGTGGAAATCACGTGGTAATCACGTGTCAATCACGTGGGAATCACATGGGAATCACGTGGAAATCACGTGTGGATCACGTTACAATCATTTGGGAATCACGTGGGAATCACGTGTCAATCACGTGGGAATCACATGGGAATCACGTGTAATCACGTGGGAGTCACGTGGATTTCACGTGGGAATCCCGTGGAAATCTCGGGGGAATCACGTGTCAATCATGAGGGAAAAACGTGGGAATCACGTGTCAATCACGCGGGAAACACGTGTCAATCACGTGGGAATCCCGTGTAAATCACGTGGAATCACGTGCCAATCATGTGTCAATCACGTGGTAATCACGGGGGAATCACGTGGGAATCACGTGGGATCACGTGGGAATCACGTGACAATCATTTGTGAATCACGTGGTAATACGTGTAAATCACGTGAGAATCACGTGGGAATCACAAGGAAATCACATGTCAATCACGTGGGAATCACATGTCAATCACGATGGAATCACTTGGGAATCACGTGTCAATCACGGTGGAATCACGTGATAATCACGTGTAAATCACGTGGGAATCACGTGGGAATCACAAGGAAATCACGTGTCAAACACAAGGAAATCACGTGTCAATCACGTGGGAAACACGTGTCAATCACTTGGGAATCACGTGGGAATCACGTGTCAATCACGGTGGAATCACGTGTGAATCACGTGTGAATCACGTGTCAATCATGTGGGAATCACGTGGGAATCATGTGGGAATCACGTGGGAATCACGTGTCAATCATGTGGGAATCACGTGGGAATCACGTGTCAATCACATGGGAATCACGTGGGAATCACGTCGGAATCTCGTGCCAATCACGTGGGAATCACGTTGGAATCACGTGGGAATCACGTGTCAATCACGTGTCAATCACGTGGGAATCACGTGGGAATCACGTGGGAATCCCGAGTCAATCACGTGGGAATCACGTGGGAATCACGTGGGAATCACGTGTCATTCACGTGGGAATCACGTGTGAATCACGAGTCAATCACGAGGGAGTCACGTGGGAATCACGTGGGAATCCCGTGGAAATCACGTGGGAATCACTTGTCAATCACGAGTGAATCACGTGGGAATCACGTGTCAATCACGTGGGAATCACGTGGGAATCAAGTGGAAATCATGCATCAATCACTTGTCAATCACGTGGGAATTATGTGAGAATCACGTGGGAATCACGTGGGAATCACGTGTCAATCACGTGGGAATCACGTGGGAATCATGCGTCAATCACGTGGGAATCATGTGGGAGTCACGTGGGAATCACGTGGGAATCAAGTCAGAATCACGTGGGTATATCGTGTCAATCACGTGGGAGTCATGTGGGAGTCACGTGTCAATCACGATGGAATCACGTGGTAATCAAGTGGTGATCATGCGTTTATCACGTGGGAATCACGTGTCAATCACGAGGGAATCACGTGGGAATCACGTGTTAATCACGTGGGAATCACTTGGGAATCACGTATAAATCACGTGGGAATATCGTGGGAATCACATTTAATCATGTGGAAATCACATGGAATCTCATGTCAATCAAGTTGGAATCACGTGGGAATGACGTGTCAATCACGTTGGCATCACGTGGTAATCATTTGGGAATCACGTGTCATTCACGTTGGAATCATATGGGAATCACGTGGGAATCACGTGGGAATCACGTGTCAATCACGTGGGAATCACGTGGGAATAACGTGGGAATAACGTGTCGATCCTATAGGAATCACGTAGGAATCACGTGGGAATCACGTGTCAATCACGTAGGAATCACGTGGGAATCACGTGGGAATCAGGTGTCAATCACGTGGAAATCATGTGGGAATCACGTGGGAATCACGTGACAATCATTTGGGAATCACCTGGGAATCATGTGGGAATCACGTGGGAATCACGTGGGAATGACGTGTCAATCACGTGGGAATCACGTGGGAATCACGTGGGAATCACGTGTCAATCCCATAGGAATCACGTGGGAATCACGTGGGAATCACGTGTCAATCACGTAGGAATCACGTGTAAATCACGTGGTTATCACGTGTGAATCACGTGTCAATCACGTGGGAATCACGTGGGAATCATGCGCCAATCACATGGAATCACGTGGGAGTCACGTGAGAATCACGTGGGAATCACGTGGGAATCACGTGGGGATCACGTGACAATCACGTGGGAGTCATGTGGGAATCACGTGTCAATCATGATGTAATCTCGTGGGAATCAAGTGGTAATCATGCGTCAACCACGTGGGAATCACATGGGAATCACGTGTCAATCACGTGGGAATCACGTGGGAATCACGTGAGAATCACGTGTGGATCACGTGACAATCATTTGGGAATCACGTGGGAATCACGTGTCAATCACGTGGGAATCACGTTGGAATCACGTGTAAATCACGTGGGAGTCACGTGGATTTCACGTGGGAATCCTGTGGAAATCACGGGGGAATCACGAGTCAATCACTTGGGAAACACGAGTCAATCACGTGAGAATCACGTGTAAATCACGTGGGAATCACGTGTCAATCATGTGTCAATCACGTGGTAATCACGGGGGAATCACGTGGGAATCACGTGGAATCACGTGGGAATCACGTGACAATCATTTGTGAATCACGTGGTAATCACGTGTAAATCACGTGAGAATCACGTGGGAATCACAAGGAAATCACATGTCAATCACGTGGGAATCACGTGTCAATCACGATGGAATCACTTGGGAATCACGTGTCAATCATGGGGGAATCACGTGGTAATCACGTGTAAATCACGTGGGAATCACGCGGGAATCACAAGGAAATCACGTGTCAATCACAAGGAAATCACGTGTCAATCACGTGGGAAACACGTGTCAATCACCTGGGAATCACGTGGGAATCACGTGTCAACACGGTGGAATCACGTGTGAATCACGTGTCAATCATGTGGGAATCACGTCGGAATCTCGTGCCAATCACGTGGGAATCAAGTGGGAATCACGTGGGAATCACGTGGGAATTACGTGGGAATCACGTGTCAATCACGTGGGAATCACATAGGAATCACGTGGGAATCACGTGACAATCATTTGGGAATCACGTGGGAATCAGGTGTCAATCACATGGGAATCACGTGGGAATCACGTGGGAATCACGTGTCAATCACGTGTCAATCTCGTGGTAATCACGGGGGAATCACGTGGGAATCACGTGGAAATCACGTGGGAATCACGTGGGAATCACATGGGAATGACGTATCAATCACGTGGGAATCTTGTGGGAATCACGTGGGAATCACGTGTCAATCACGTGGGAATCACGTGGGAATCACGTTTCAATCACGTGGGAATCACGTGTCACTCACTTGGGAATCACGTGGGAATCACGTGATAATCACATGGGACTCACGTGTCAATCACGTGGGAATCACGTGAGAATCACGTGGGAATCACGTGGGAATCACGTGTCAATCACTTGGGAATCACGTGGGAATCACGTTGAAATCATGCGTCAATCACGTGGGAAACACGTGGGAGTCACGTGGGAATCACGTGGGAATCAAGTGGGAATCACGTGGGTATCACGTGTCAATCACGTGGGAGTCATGTGGGAGTCATGTGTCAATCATGATGGAATCACGTGGGAATCAAGTGGTGATCATGCATCAATCACGTGGGAATCACGTGTGAGTCACGTGGGAATCACATGGAAATCACGTGGTAATCATGTGGGAATCACGTTGGAATCACCTGTCAATATCGTGTGAATCATGTGGGAATCACTTGTCAATCATTTGGGAATCACCTGGGAATCACGTGTTAATCACGAGGGAATCACGTGGGAATCACCTATGAATCACGTGGGAATCACGTGGGAATGACATGTCAATCACGTGGGAATCACGTGGGAATCACGTGGGAATCACGTGTCAATATCGTGTGAATCATGTGGGAATCACGTGGGAATCACGTGTGAATCACGTGTCAATCACGTGGGAATCACGTGGGAATCATGTGCCAATCACGTGGGAATCACGTGGGAATCACGTGAGAATCACGTGGGAATCACGTGGGAATCACGTGGAGATCACGTGACAATCACGTGGGAGTCATGTGGGAATCACGTGTCAATCATGATGGAATCACGTGGGAATCAAGTGGTAATCATAGGTCAACCACGTGGGAATCACATGGGAATCACGTGCTAATCACGTGGGAATCACGCTGGAATCACGTGTCAATATCGTGGGAATCATGTGGGAATCACTTTTCAATCATTTGGGAATCACGTGGGAATCACGTGTCAATCACGTGGGAATCACGTGGGAATCACGTGTAATCACGTGGGAGTCACGTGGATTTCACGTGGGAATCCCGTGGAAATCACGGGGGAATCACGTGTCAATCATGAGGGAATCACGTGGGAATCACGTGTCAATCACGTGGGAAACACGTGTCAATCACGTGGGAATCACGTGTAAATCACGTGGGAATCACGTGTCAATCATGTGTCAATCACGTGGTAATCACGGGGGAATCACGTGGGAATCACGTGGGATCACGTGGGAATCACGTGACAATCATTTGTGAATCACGTGGTAATACGTGTAAATCACGTGAGAATCACGTGGGAATCACAAGGAAATCACATGTCAATCACGTGGGAATCACATGTCAATCATGATGGAATCACTTGGGAATCACGTGTCAATCACGGGGGAATCACGTGGTAATCACGTGTAAATCACGTGGGAATCACGTGGGAATCACAAGGAAATCACGTGTCAAACACAAGGAAATCACGTGTCAATCACGTGGGAAACACGTGTCAATCACTTGGGAATCACGTGGGAATCACGTGTCAATCACGGTGGAATCACGTGTGAATCACGTGTCAATCATGTGGGAATCACGTGGGAATCACGTGTCAATCACATGGGAATCACGTGGGAATCACGTCGGAATCTCGTGCCAATCACGTGGGAATCACGTGGGAATCACGTGGGAATCACGTGGGAATCACGTGGGAATTACGTGGGAATCACGTGGGAATCACGTCGGAATCTCGTGCCAATCATGTGGGAATCACGTGGGAATCACGTGGGAATCACGTGTCAATCACATGGGAATCACGTGGGAATCACGTCGGAATCTCGTGCCAATCACGTGGGAATCACGAGGGAATCACGTGGGAATCACGTGGGAATCACGTGGGAATCACGTGGGAATCACGTGGGAATTACGTGGGAATCACGTGTCAATCACGTGGGAATCACGTGGGAATCACGTGGGAATCACGTGACAATCATTTGGGAATCACGTGGGAATCAGGTGTCAATCACGTGGGAATCACGTGGGAATCACGTGTCAATCACGTGTCAATCATGTGGGAATCACGTGGGAATCACGTGGGAATCCCGAGTCAATCACGTGGGAATCACGTGGGAATCATGTGGGAATCACGTGTCATTCACGTGGGAATCACGTGGGAATCACGAGTCAATCACGAGGGAGTCACGTGGGAATCACGTGGGAATCCCGTGGAAATCACGTGGGAATCACTTGTCAATCACGAGTGAATCACGTGGGAATCACGTGTCAATCACGTGGGAATCACGTGGGTATCAAGTGGAAATTATGTATCAATCACGTGTCAATCACGTGGGAATTACGTGAGAATCACGTGGGAATCACGTGGGAATCACGTGTCAATCACGTGGGAATCATGTGGGAATCATGCGTCAATCACGTGGGAATCATGTGGGAGTCACGTGGGAATCACGTGGGAATCAAGTCAGAATCACGTGGGTATATCATGTCAATCACGTGGGAGTCATGTGGGAGTCACGTGTCAATCACAATGGAATCACGTGGTAATCAAGTGGTGATCATGCGTTTATCACGTGGGAATCACGTTTCAATCACGAGGGAATCACGTGGGAATCACGTGTTAATCACGTGGGAATCACTTGGGAATCACGTATCAATCACGTGGGCACATCGTGGGAATCACATTTAATCACGTGGAAATCACATGGGAATCTCATGTCAATCAAGTTGGAATCACGTGGGAATGACGTGTCAATCACGTTGGCATCACGTGGTAATCATTTGGGAATCACGTGTCTTTCACGTTGGAATCATATGGGAATCACGTGGGAATCACGTGGGAATCACGTGTCAATCACGTGGGAATCACGTGGGAATAACGTGGGAATAACGTGTCGATCCTACAGGAATCATGTGGGAATCACGTGGGAATCACGTGTCAATCACGTAGGAATCACGTGGGAATCACGTGGGAATCACGTGTCAATCACGTGGGTATCATGTGGGAATTACGTGGGAATCACGTGACAATCATTTGGGAATCACCTGGGAATCACGTGGGAATCATGTGGGAATCACGTGGGAATCACGTGGGAATGACATGTAAATCACGTGGGAATCACGTGGGATCACGTGGGAATCATGTGACAATCATTTGTGAATCACGTGGTAATCACGTGTAAATCACGTGAGAATCACGTGGGAATCACAAGGAAATCACATGTCAATCACGTGGGAATCACGTGTCAATCACGATGGAATCACTTGGGAATCACGTGTCAATCACGGGGGAATCACGTGGTAATCACGTGTAAATCACGTGGGAATCACGTGGGAATCACAAGGAAATCACGTGTCAAACACAAGGAAATCACGTGTCAATCACGTGGGAAACACGTGTCAATCACTTGGGAATCACGTGGGAATCACGTGTCAATCACGGTGGAATCACGTGTGAATCACGTGTCAATCATGTGGGAATCACGTGGGAATCATGTGGGAATCACGTGGGAATCACGTGTCAATCACGTGGGAATCACGTGGGAATCACGTGTCAATCACGTGGGAATCACGTGGGAATCACGTCGGAATCTCGTGCGAATCACGTGGGAATCACGTGGGAATCACGTGGGAATCACGTGGGAATTACGTGGGAATTACGTGGGAATCACGTGTCAATCACGTGTGAATCACGTGGAAATCACGTGGGAATCACGTGACAATCATTTGGGAATCACGTGGGAATCAGGTGTCAATCACGTGGGAATCACGTGGGAATCACGTGGGAATCACGTGGGAATCACGTGGGAATCACGTGTCAATCACGTGTCAATCACGTGGGAATCACGTGGGAATCACGTGGAAATCCCGAGTCAATCACGTGGGAATCACGTGGGAATCACGTGGGATTCACTTGTCAATCACGAGTGAATCACGTGGGAATCACGTGTTAATCACGTGGGAATCACGTGGGAATCAAGTGGAAATCATGCATCAATCACGTGTCAATCACGTGGGACTCTCGTGGGAATCTCCTGATAATCACGTGTCAATCACGTGGGAATAACGTGGGAATCACGTTTCAATCACTTGGGAATCACGTGGGATTCACGTGGGAATCACGTGTCAATCACGTGTCAATCATGTGAGAATCAAGTGGGAATCACGTGGAAATCACGTGTCAATCACGTGGGAATCACATGGGAATCACGTGGGAATCACGTGTCAATCCCATGGGTATCACGTGGGAATCACGTGGGAATCATGTGGGAATCACGTGTCAATCACGTAGGAATCACGTGTCAATCACGTGGGAATCACTTGGGAATCACGTGTCAATCACGTGGGAATCACTTGGGAATCACGTGTCAATCACGTGGGAATCCCGTGGAAATCACGGGGGAATCACGTGTCAATCATGAGGGAATCACGTGTCAATCACGTGGGAAACACGTGTCAATCACATGGGAATCACGTGTAAATCACGTGGGAATCACGTGTCAATCATGTGTCAATCACGTGGTAATCACGGGGGAATCACGTGGGAATCACGTGGGATCACGTGGGAATCATGTGACAATCATTTGTGAATCACGTGGTAATCACGTGTAAATCACGTGAGAATCACGTGGGAATCACAAGGAAATCACATGTCAATCACGTGGGAATCACATGTCAATCACGATGGAATCACTTGGGAATCACGTGTCAATCACGGGGGAATCACGTGGGAATCACGTGTCAATCACGGTGGAAACACGTGTGAATCACGTGTGAATCACGTGTCAATCATGTGGGAATCACGTGGGAATCATGTGGGAATCACGTGGGAATCACGTGTCAATCATGTGGGAATCACGCGGGAATCACGTGTCAATCACGTGGGAATCACGTGGGAATCACGTCGGAATCTCGTGCCAATCACGTGGGAATCACGTAGGAATCACGTGGGAATCACGTGGGAATCACGTGGGAATTACGTGGGAATCCCGAGTCAATCACGTGGGAATCCCGAGTCAATTACGTGGGAATCACGTGGGAATCACGTGGGAATCACGTGTCAATCATGTGGGAATCACGTGGGAATCACGTGTCAATCACGTGTCAATCACGTGGTAATCACGGGGGAATCACGTGGGAATCACGTGGAAATCACGTGGGAATCACGTGGGAATCACATGGGAATGACGTGTCAATCACGTGGGAATCATGTGGGAATCACGTGTCAATCACGTGGGAATCACGTGGGAAAAACGTGTCAATCACGTGGGAATCACGTGGGAATAACGTTTGAATCACGTGTCAATCATCTAGGAATCACGTGTCAATCACTTGGGAATCACGTGGGAATCACGTGGGAATCACGTGGGAATCACATGGGAATGACGTGTCAATCACGTGGGAATCACGTGGGAATCACGTGTCAATCACGTGGGCATCACGTGGGAATCACGTGGGAAACACGTGTCAATCACTTGGGAATCACGTGGGAATCACGTGTCAATCACGGTGGAATCACGTGTGAATCACGTGTGAATCACGTGTCAATCATGTGGGAATCACGTGGGAATCATGTGGGAATCACGTGGGAATCACGTGTCAATCACGTGTCAATCACGTGGTAATCACGGGGGAATCACGTGGGAATCACGTGGAAATCACGTGGGAATCACGTGGGAATCACATGGGAGTGACGTGTCAATCCCGTGGGAATCACGTGGGAATCATGTGGGAATCACGTGGGAATAACGTGTCAATCATGTGGGAATCACGTGGGAATAACGTGGGAATCACGTGTCAATCATCTAGGAATCACGTGTCAATCACGTGTGAATCACGTGGGAATCACGTGGGAATCACGTGTCAAACATCTAGGAATCACGTGTCAATCACGTGGGAATCACGTGGGAATCAGGTGTCAATCACGTGGGAATCACGTGGGAATCACGTGGGAATCACGTGTGGATCACGTGACAATCATTTGGGAATCACATGGGAATCACGTGTCAATCACGTGGGAATCACGTGGGAATCACGTGTCAATCACGTGGGAATCACATGTGAATAAGGTGGGAATCACGTGTCAATCATCTAGGAATCACGTGTCAATCACGTGGGAATCACGTGGGAATCACGTGGGAATCAGGTGTCAAACATCTAGGAATCACGTGTCAATCACGTGGGAATCACGTGGGAATCACGTGGGAATCACGTGTCAATCATCTAGGAACCACGTGTCAATCACGTGGAAATCACGGGGGAATCACGTGTCAATCACGTGGGAGTCATGTAGGAATCACGTGGGAATCACGTGTGGATCACGTGACAATCATTTGGGAATCACGTGGGAATCACGTTTCAATCACGTGGGAATCATTTGGGAATCACGTGTCAATCACGTGGGAATCACGTGGATTTCACGTGGGAATCTCGTGGAAATCACGGGGGAATCACGTGTCAATCATGAGGGAATCACGTGTCAATCACGTGGGAAACACGTGTCAATCACATGGGAATCACGTGTAAATCACGTGGGAATCACGTGTCAATCATGTGTCAATCACGTGGTAATCACGGGGGAATCACGTGGGAATCACGTGGGATCACGTGGGAATCATGTGACAATCATTTGTGAATCACGTGGTAATCACGTGTAAATCACGTGAGAATCACGTGGGAATCACAAGGAAATCACATGTCAATCACGTGGGAATCACATGTCAATCACGATGGAATCACTTGGGAATCACGTGTCAATCACGGGGGAATCACGTGGGAATCACGTGTCAATCACGGTGGAAACACGTGTGAATCACGTGTCAATCATGTGGGAATCACGTGGGAATCATGTGGGAATCACGTGGGAATCACGTGTCAATCATGTGGGAATCACGTGGGAATCACGTGTCATTCACGTGGGAATCACGTGGGAATCACGTCGGAATCTCGTGCCAATCACGTGGGAATCACGTGGGAATCACGTGGGAATCACGTGGGAATTACGTGGGAATCCCGAGTCAATCACGTGGGAATCCGGATTCAATCACGTGGGAATCACGTGGGAATCACGTGGGAATCACGTGTCAATCATGTGGGAATCACGTGGGAATCACGTGTCAATCACGTGTCAATCACGTGGTAATCACGGGGGAATCACGAGGGAATCACGTGGAAATCACGTGGGAATCACGTGGGAATCACATGGGAATGACGTGTCAATCACGTGGGAATCATGTGGGAATCACGTGGGAATCACGTGTCAATCACTTGGGAATCACGTGGGAAAAACGTGTAAATCACGTGGGAATCACGTGGGAACCACGTGTCAATCATCTAGGAATCACGTGTCAATCACGTGAGAATCACGTGGGAATCACGTGGGAATCACGTGGGAATCACATGGGAATGACGTGTCAATCACGTGGGAATCACGTGTCAATCACGTGGGAATCACGTGTGGATCACGTGACAATCATTTGGGAATCACGTGGGAATCACGTGTCAATCACGTTGGAATCACGTGGGAATCACGTGTCAATCACGTGTGAATCACGTGGGAATAACGTGGGAATCACGTGTCAATCATCTAGGAATCACGTGTCAATCACGTGGGAATCACCTGGGAATCATGTGGGAATCACGTGTCAATCATCTAGGAATCACGTGTCAATCACGTGGGAATCACGTGGGAATCACGTGTCAATCACGTGGGAATCACATGGGAATCACGTGGGAATCACGTGTGGATCACGTTACAATCATTTGGGAATCACGTGGGAATAACATGTCAATCACGTGGGAATCACATGGGAATCACGTGTAATCACGTGGGAGTCACGTGGATTTCACGTAGGAATCCCGTGGAAATCACGGGGGAATCACGTGTCAATCATGAGGGAAAAACGTGGGAATCACGTGGGAATCACGTGTCAATCACGTGTCAATCTCGTGGTAATCACGGGGGAATCACGTGGGAATCACGTGGAAATCACGTGGGAATCACGTGGGAATCACATGGGAATGACGTATCAATCACGTGGGAATCTTGTGGGAATCACGTGGGAATCACGTGTCAATCACGTGGGAATCACGTGGGAATAAAGTGTCAATCATGTGGGAATCACGTGGGAATAACGTTTGAATCACGTGTCAATCATCTAGGAATCACGTGTCAATCACGTGGGAATCACGTGGGAATCACGTGGGAATCACGTGTCAAACATCTAGGAATCACGTGTCAATCACGTGGGAATCACGTGGGAATCACGTGTCAATCACGTGGGAATCACGTGGGAATCACGTGGGAATCACGTGTGGATCACGTGACAATCATTTGGGAATCACGTGGGAATCACGTGTCAATCACGTGGGAATCACGTGGGAATCACGTGTCAATCACGTGGGAATCACATGTGAATAAGGTGGGAATCACGTGTCAATCATCTGGGAATCACGTGTCAATCACGTGGGAATCACGTGGGAATCACGTGGGAATCACGTGTCAAACATCTAGGAATCACGTGTCAATCACGTGGGAATCACGTGGGAATCACGTGGGAATCACGTGTCAATCATCTAGGAACCACGTGTCAATCACGTGGGAATCACGTGGGAATCACGTGTCAATCACGTGGGAGTCATGTAGGAATCACGTGGGAATCACGTGTGGATCACGTGACAATCATTTGGGAATCACGTGGGAATCACGTGTCAATCACGTGGGAATCACTTGGGAATCACGTGTCAATCACGTGGGAATCACGTGGATTTCACGTGGGAATCCCGTGGAAATCACGGGGGAATCACGTGTCAATCATGAGGGAATCACGTGTCAATCACGTGGGAAACACGTGTCAATCACATGGGAATCACGTGTAAATCACGTGGGAATCACGTGTCAATCATGTGTCAATCACGTGGTAATCACGGGGGAATCACGTGGGAATCACATGGGATCACGTGGGAATCATGTGACAATCATTTGTGAATCACGTGGTAATCACGTGTAAATCACGTGAGAATCACGTGGGAATCACAAGGAAATCACATGTCAATCACGTGGGAATCACATGTCAATCACGATGGAATCACTTGGGAATCACGTGTCAATCACGGGGGAATCACGTGGTAATCACGTGGAAATCACGTGGGAATCACGTGGGAATCACAAGGAAATCACGTGTCAATCACAAGGAAATCACGTGTCAATCACGCGGGAAACACGTGTCAATCACTTGGGAATCACGCTGGAATCACCTGTCAATATCGTGGGAATCATGTGGGAATCGAGTGTCAATCAGGATGGAATTACGTGTGAATCACGTGTCAATCACGTGGGAATCACGTGGGAATCACGTGGGATTCACGTGGGAATCACGTGTCAATCACATGTCAACCATGTGAGAATCAAGTGGGAATCACGTGGAAATCACCTGTCAATCACGTGGGAATCACATGGGCATCATGTGTCAATCTCGTTGGAATCACGTGGTAATCATATGGGAATCACGTGTCAATCACGTGGGAATCACGTGGGAATCACATGTCAATTTCGTGGGAAAAACGTTAGAGTCACGGGGGAATCACGTGGGAGTCATGTGTCAATCACGTGGGAATCACGTGGGAATCACGTGTCAATCCCGTATGAATCACGTGTGAATTAGGTGGGAATCACGTGGGAATCATGCGTCAATCACGTGGGAATCACATGGGAGTCACGTGGGAATAACGTGGGAATCACGTGGTAATCACGTAGGAATCACGTGGGAATAACGTGTCAATCACGTGGGAATCATGTGGGAATCACGTGTCAATCACGAGGGAATCACGTAGTAATCACGTGTCAATCACGTGGGCATCACATGGGTATCACACGGGAATCATTTGGGAATCACGTGTCAATCATGTTGAAATCACGTGGGAATCACTTTTGAATCACGTGGGAATCACGTGTCAATCACGTGGGAAACTCGTTTCAATCCCGTGGGAATCAGGTGGGAATCAGGTGGGAATCACGTGGGAATCACGTGGGAATCACGTGTCAATCATGTGGGAATCACTTGGGTATCACGTGGGAATCGTGTGTCAATCACGTGGGAATCACGTGGGAATCTCGTGGGAATCACGTGTCAATCACGATGGAATCACGTGGGAATCAAGTGGTAATCATGCGTCAATCACGTGGGAATCACGTGGGAGTCACGTGGGAATCACATGGGAATCATGTGGTAATCACGTGAGAATCAGGTTGGAATCACGTGTCAATAACATGGGAATCATGTGGGAATCACGTGTCAATCACGATGGAATTACGTGTGAATCACGTGGGAATCACGTGACAATCATTTGGGAATCACGTGGGAATCACGTGTTAATCACGTGGGAATCACATGGGAATCACGTGGGAATGACGTGTCAATCACGTGTCAATCACGTGGGAATAACGTTTCAATCACGTGGGAATCACGTGTCAATCATGTGGGAATCACTTGGGAATCACGTTGGAATCATGTGTCAATTACTTGGGAATCACGTGGGAATCACGTGGGAAGCACGTGGGAATCACGTGTCACTCACTTGGGAATCACATGGGAATCACGTGATAATCACGTGGGACTCACGTGTCAATCACGTGGGAATCACGTGAGAATCACGTGGGAATCACGTGGGAATCACGTGTCAATCACGTGGGAATCACGTGGGAATCACGTGGAAATCATGCGTCAATCACGTGGGAAACACGTGGGAGTCACGTGGGAATCACGTGGGAATCAAGTGGGAATCACGTGGGTATCACGTGTCAATCACGTGGGAGTCATGTGGGAGTCACGTGTCAATCATGATGGAATCACGTGGGAATCAAGTGGTGATCATGCGTCAATCACGTGGGAATCACGTGGGATTCACGTGGGCATCACGTGGAAATCACGTGTTAATCATGTGGGAATCACGTTGGAATCACGTGTCAATATCGTGTGAATCATGTGGGAATCACTTGTCAATCACGATGGAATTACGTTTGAATCACGTGGGAATCACGTGTCAATCACGTGGGAATCATGTGGGAATCACGTGTCAATCACGTGAGCATCATGTGGGCATCACGTGAGAATCATTTGGGAATCACGTGGGAATCAGGGGGGAATCACGTGGGAATCACATGTCAATCACGTGGGAATCACGTGGCAATCACGTGGGAATGACATGTCAATCCCGTGGGAATCACGTGGGAATAAGGTGGGAATCACGTGTCACTCACGTGGGAATCACATGGGAATCACGTGGGATTCTCGTGGGAATCACGTGTAAATCACGTGTCAATCATGTGAGAATCAAGTGGGAATCACGTGGAAATCACGTGTCAATTACGTGGGAATCACGTGTCAATCACGTTGGAATCACGTGGGAATCATATGAGAATCACGAGTCAATCACGTGGGAATCAAGTGGGAATCACGTGTCAATCACGTGGGAATCACTTGGGAATCACGTGTCAATCACGTGGGAATCACGTGGATTTCACGTGGGAATCCCGTGGAAATCACGGGGGAATCACGTGTCAATCATGAGGGAATCACGTGTCAATCACGTGGGAAACACGTGTCAATCACATGGGAATCACGTGTAAATCACGTGGGAATCACGTGTCAATCATGTGTCAATCACGTGGTAATCACGGGGGAATCACGTGGGAATCACGTGGGATCACGTGGGAATCATGTGACAATCATTTGTGAATCACGTGGTAATCACGTGTAAATCACGTGAGAATCACGTGGGAATCACAAGGAAATCACATGTCAATCACGTGGGAATCACATGTCAATCACGATGGAATCACTTGGGAATCACGTGTCAATCACGGGGGAATCACGTGGTAATCACGTGGAAATCACGTGGGAATCACGTGGGAATCACAAGGAAATCACGTGTCAATCACAAGGAAATCACGTGTCAATCACGCGGGAAACACGTGTCAATCACTTGGGAATCACGCTGGAATCACCTGTCAATATCGTGGGAATCATGTGGGAATCGAGTGTCAATCAGGATGGAATTACGTGTGAATCACGTGTCAATCACGTGTTAATCACGTGGGAATCACGTGGGATTCACGTGGGAATCACGTGTCAATCACATGTCAACCATGTGAGAATCAAGTGGGAATCACGTGGAAATCATGTGTCAATCACGTGGGAATCACATGGGCATCATGTGTCAATCACGTTGGAATCACGTGGTAATCATATGGGAATCACGTGTCAATCACGTGGGAATCACGTGGGAATCACATGTCAATTACGTGGGAAAAACGTTAGAGTCACGGGGGAATCACGTGGGAGTAACGTGTCAATCACGTGGGAATCACGTGGGAATCACGTGTCAATCCCGTATGAATCACGTGTGAATCAGGTGGGAATCACGTGGGAATCATGCGTCAATCACGTGGGAATCACATGGGAGTCACGTGGGAATAACGTGGGAATCACGTGGTAATCACGTAGGAATCACGTGGGAATAACGTGTCAATCACGTGGGAATCATGTGGGAATCACGTGTCAATCACGAGGGAATCACGTAGTAATCACGTGTCAATCACGTGGGCATCACATGGGTATCACACGGGAATCATTTGGGAATCACGTGTCAATCATGTTGAAATCACGTGGGAATCACTTTTGAATCACGTGGGAATCACGTGTCAATCACGTGGGAAACTCGTTTCAATCCCGTGGGAATCAGGTGGGAATCAGGTGGGAATCACGTGGGAATCACGTGGGAATCACGTGTCAATCATGTGGGAATCACTTGGGTATCACGTGGGAATCGTGTGTCAATCACGTGGGAATCACGTGGGAATCTCGTGGGAATCACGTGTCAATCACGATGGAATCACGTGGGAATCAAGTGGTAATCATGCGTCAATCACGTGGGAATCACGTGGGAGTCACGTGGGAATCACATGGGAATCACGTGGTAATCACGTGAGAATCAGGTTGGAATCACGTGTCAATAACATGGGAATCATGTGGGAATCACGTGTCAATCACGATGGAATTACGTGTGAATCACGTGGGAATCACGTGACAATCATTTGGGAATCACGTGGGAATCACGTGTTAATCACGTGGGAATCACATGGGAATCACGTGGGAATGACGTGTCAATCACGTGTCAATCACGTGGGAATAACGTTTCAATCACGTGGGAATCACGTGTCAATCATGTGGGAATCACTTGGGAATCACGTTGGAATCATGTGTCAATTACTTGGGAATCACGTGGGAATCACGTGGGAAGCACGTGGGAATCACGTGTCACTCACTTGGGAATCACATGGGAATCACGTGATAATCACGTGGGACTCACGTGTCAATCACGTGGGAATCACGTGAGAATCACGTGGGAATCACGTGGGAATCACGTGTCAATCACGTGGGAATCACGTGGGAATCACGTGGAAATCATGCGTCAATCACGTGGGAAACACGTGGGAGTCACGTGGGAATCACGTGGGAATCAAGTGGGAATCACGTGGGTATCACGTGTCAATCACGTGGGAGTCATGTGGGAGTCACGTGTCAATCATGATGGAATCACGTGGGAATCAAGTGGTGATCATGCGTCAATCACGTGGGAATCACGTGGGATTCACGTGGGCATCACGTGGAAATCACGTGTTAATCATGTGGGAATCACGTTGGAATCACGTGTCAATATCGTGTGAATCATGTGGGAATCACTTGTCAATCACGATGGAATTACGTTTGAATCACGTGGGAATCACGTGTCAATCACGTGGGAATCATGTGGGAATCACGTGTCAATCACGTGAGCATCATGTGGGCATCACGTGAGAATCATTTGGGAATCACGTGGGAATCAGGGGGGAATCACGTGGGAATCACATGTCAATCACGTGGGAATCACGTGGCAATCACGTGGGAATGACATGTCAATCCCGTGGGAATCACGTGGGAATAAGGTGGGAATCACGTGTCACTCACGTGGGAATCACATGGGAATCACGTGGGATTCTCGTGGGAATCACGTGTAAATCACGTGTCAATCATGTGAGAATCAAGTGGGAATCACGTGGAAATCACGTGTCAATTACGTGGGAATCACGTGTCAATCACGTTGGAATCACGTGGGAATCATATGAGAATCACGAGTCAATCACGTGGGAATCAAGTGGGAATCACGTGTCAATCACGTGGGAATCACTGGGGAATCACGTTGTAATCATGTGTAAATCACTTGGGAATCACGTGGGAATCACGTGTCAATCACGTGGGAATTACGTGAGAATCACGTGGGAATCACGTGGGAATCATGCGTCAATCACGTGGGAATCATGTGGGAATCTCGTGTCAATCACGATGGAATTACATGTGAATCACGTGTGAATCACGTGGGAATCACGTGGGAATCACGTAACAATCATTTGGGAATCACCTGGGAATCACGTGTTAATCACGTGGGAATCACATGGGAATCACGTGGGAATGATGTGTCAATCACGTAGGAATCACGTGGGAATCACGTGTCAATCACGTGGGAATTACGTGAGAATCACGTGGGATTCACGTGGGAATCATGTGTCAATCACGTGGGAATCATGTGGGAGTCACGTGGGAATAACGCGGGAATCAAGTCGGAATCACGTGGGTATGTCGTGTCAATCACGTGGGAGTCATGTGGGAGTCACGTGTCAATCACGATGGAATCACGTGTTAATCAAGTGGTGATCATGCGTTTATCACGTGGGAATCACGTGTCAATCACCAGGGAATCACGTGGGAATCACGTGTTAATCACGTGGGAATCACTTGGGAATCACGTATCAATCACGTGGGAATATCGTGGGAATCACATTTAATCACGTGGAAATCACATGGGAATCTCATGTCAATCAAGTTGGAATCACGTGGGAATGACGTGTCAATCACGTTGGCATCACGTGGTAATCATTTGGGAATCACGTGTCATTCACGTTGGAATCATATGGGAATCACGTGGGAATCACGTGGGAATCACGTGTCAATCACGTGGGAATCACGTGGGAATAACGGGGGAATCACGTGTCAATCCTATAGGAATCACGTGGGAATCACGTGTCAATCACGTAGGAATCACGTGTAAATCACGTGGGAATCACGTGGGAATCACGTGTCAATCACGTGGGAATCATGTGGGAATCACGTGGGAATCACGTGACAATCATTTGGGAATCACCTGGGAATCACGTGTTAATCACGAGGGAATCACGTGGGAATCACGTATGAATCACGTGGGAATCACGTGGGAATGACGTGTCAATCACGTGGGAATCACGTGGGAATCACGTGGGAATCACGTGTCAATCCCATAGGAATCACGTGGGAATCACGTGGGAATCATGTGCCAATCACGTGGGAATCACGTGGGAGTCACGTGAGAATCACGTGGGAATCACGTGGGAATCACGTGGGGATCACGTGACAATCACGTGGGAGTCATGTGGGAATCACGTGTCAATCACGATGGAATCACGTGGGAATCACGTATTAATCACGTGGGAATCACTTGGGAATCACGTGTCAATCACGTAGGAATATCGTGGGAATCACATTTAATCACGTGGAAATCACATGGGAATCTCGTGTCAATCAAGTTGGAATCACGTGGGAATGACGTGTCAATCACGATGCCATCACGTGGGAATCATTTGGGAATCACGTGTCATTCACGTTGGAATCATATGGGAGTCACGTGGGAATCACGTGGGAATCACGTGTCAATCACGTGGGAATCACGTGGGAATAACGTGGGAATCACGTGTCAATCCCATAGGAATCCCGTGGGAATCACGTGGGAATCACGTGTCAATCACATAGGAATCACGTGTAAATCACGTGGGAATCATGTGGGAATCACATGTCAATCACGTTGGAATCATGTGGGAATCACGTGACAATCATTTGGGAATCACGTGGGAATCACGTGTCAATCCCATAGGAATCACGTGGGAATCACGTGGGAATCACGTGTCAATCACGGGGGAATCACGTGTAAATCACGTGGGAATCACGTGTCAATCACGGGGGAATCACGTGGTAATCACGTGGGAATCAGGTTTGAATCACGTGTCAATAATGTGGGAATCATGTGGGAATCACGTGTCAATCACGATGGAATTACGTGTGAATCACGTGTGAATCACGTGGGAATCACGGGGGAATCACGTGGTAAATCGTGGGAATCAGGTTCGAATCACGTGTCAATAATGTGGGAATCATGTGGGAATCACGTGTCAATCACGATGGAATTACGTGTGAATCACGTGTGAATCACGTGGGAATCACGTGGGAATCACGTGACAATCATTTGGGAATCACCCAGGAATCACGTGTTAATCACGTGGGAATCACAAGGGAATCACGTGGGAATGACGTGTCAATCACGTAGGAATCACGTGGGAATCACTTGTCAATCACGTGGGAATCACGTGTCAATCACGTGGGAATCACTTGGGAATCACGTTGGAATCATGTGTCAATCACTTGGGAATAACGTGGGAATCACATGGGAAGCACGTGGGAATCACGTGTCAATCACTTGGGAATCACATGGGAATCACGTGATAATCACGTGGGAATCACGTGTCAATCACTTGGGAATTACGTGAGAATCACGTTGGAATCACGTGGGAATCACGTGTCAATCACGTGGGAATCATGTGGGATTCATGCGTCAATCACGTGGGAATCACGTGGTAATTACGTGTCAATGACGTGGGAATCACGTGGGAATCACGTGGGAATCACGTGAGAATCACGTGGGAATCACGTGGGAATTACGTGTCAATCACGTGGGAGTCACGTGGGAATTACGTCGGAATCTCGTGCCAATCACGTGGGAATCTCGTGCCAATCACGTGGGAATCACGTGGGAATCACGTGGGAATCTCGTGGGAATCACGAGGGAATTACGTGGGAATCACGTGTCAATCACGTGGGAATCACATGTCAATCAAGTTTGAATCACGTGGCAGTCACGTGGGAATGACATTTCAATCCCTTGGGAATCACGTGGGAATAAGGTGGGAATCACATGTCTATCACTTGGGAATCACGTGGGAATCACGTGGAAATCATGCGTCAATCACGTGGGAAACACATGGGAGTCACGTGGGAATCACGTGGGGATCAAGTGGGAATCACGTGGGTATCACGTTTCAATCATGTGGGAGTCATGTGGGAGTCACGTGTCAATCATGATGGAATCCCGTGGGAATCAAGTGGTGATCATGCGTCACTCACGTGGGAATCACGTGGGAGTCACGTGGGAATCACATGGAAATCACGTGGTAATCATGTGGGAATCACGTTGGAATCACGTGTCAATATCGTGTGAATCATGTGGGAATCACTTGTCAATCACGATGGAATTACTTTTGAATCACGTGGGAATCACGTGTCACTACGTGGCAATCATGTGGGAATCACGTGTCAATCACGTGAACATCATGTGGGCATCACGTGGGAATCATTTGGGAATCACGTGGGAATCACGGGGGAATCACGTGGGAATCACATGTCAATCACGTGGGAATCACGTGGCAATCACGTGGGAATGACATGTCAATCCCGTGGGAATCACGTGGGAATAAGGTGGGAATCACGTGTCACTCACGTGGGAATCACATGGGAATCACGTGGGATTCTTGTGGGAATCACGTGTAAATCACGTGTCAATCATGTGAGAATCAAGTGGGAATCACGTGGAAATCACGTGTCAATTACGTGGGAATCACGTGTCAATCACGTTGGAATCACGTGGGAATCATATGAGAATCACGAGTCAATCACGTGGGAATCAAGTGGGAATCACGTGTCAATCACGTGGGAATCACTGGGGAATCACGTTGGAATCATGTGTAAATCACTTGGGAATAACGTGGGAATCACGTGTCAATCACGTGGGAATTACGTGAGAATCACGTGTCAATCACGATGGAATTACATGTGAATCACGTGTGAATCACGTGTGAATCACGTGGGAATCACGTAACAATCATTTGGGAATCACCTGGGAATCACGTGTTAATCACGAGGGAATCACATGGGAATCACGTGGGAATGATGTGTCAATCACGTAGGAATCACGTGGGAATCACGTGTCAATCACGTGGGAATCACGTGTCAATCACGTGGGAATCACTTGGGAATCACGTTGGAATCATGTGTCAATCACTTGGGAATAACGTGGGAATCACGTGATAATCACGTGGGAATCACGTGTCAATCACGTGGGAATTACGTGAGAATCACATGGGAATCACGTGGGAATCACGTGTCAATCACCTGGGAATCAGTGGGAATCATGCGTCAATCACGTGGGAATCATGTGGGAGTCACGTGGGAATAACGTGGGAATCAAGTCGGAATCACGTGGGTATATCGTGTCAATCACGTGGGAGTCATGTGGGAGTCACGTGTCAATCACGATGGAATCACGTGGTAATCAAGTTGTGATCATGCGTTTATCACGTGGGATTCAAGTGTCAATCACGAGGGAATCACGTGGGAATCACGTGTTAATCATGTGGGAATCACTTGGGAATCACGTATCAATCACGTGGGAATATCGTGGGAATCACATTTAATCACGTGGAAATCACATGGGAATCACGTGGGATTCACGTGGGAATCACGTGTCAATCATCTAGGAATCACGTGTCAATCACGTGGGAATCACGTGGGATTCACGTGGGAATCACGTGTCAATCATCTAGGAATCACGTGTCAATCACGTGGGAATAACGTGGGAATCACCTGGTAATCACGTAGGAATCACGTGGGAATAACGTGTCAATCACGTGGGAATCATGTGGGAATCACGTGTCAATCACGAGGGAATCACGTAGTAATCACGTGTCAATCACGTGGGCATCACATGGGTATCACACGGGAATCATTTGGGAATGACGTTTCAATCACGTTGGAATCACGTGGGAATCAGTTTTGAATCACGTGGGATTCACGTGTCAATCATGTGGGAAACACGTTTCAATCCCGTGGGAATCAGGTGGGAATCACGTGGGAATCACGTGGGAATCACGAGGGAATCACGTGTCAATCACGTGGGAATCACGTGTCAATCATGTGGGAATCACTTGGGTATCACGTGGGAATCGCGTGTCAATCACGTGGGAATCACGTGGGAATCTCGTGGGAATCACGTGTCAATCACGATGGAATCACGTGGGAATCAAGTGGTAATCATGCGTCAATCACGTGGGAATCACATGGGAATCACGTGGGAATGACGTGTCAATCACGTGGGAATCACGTGGGAATCACGTGTCACTCACGTGGTAATCACGTTTCAATCATGTGGGAATCACGTGTCAATCATGTGGGAATCACTTCGGAATCACGTTGGAATCATGTGTCAATCACTTGGGAATCACGTGGGAATCACGTGGGAAGCACGTGGGAATCACGTGTCACTCACTTGGGAATCACATGGGAATCAGGTGATAATCACGTGGGACTCACGTGTCATTCACGTGGGAATCACGTCGGAATCACGAGTCAATCACGAGGGAGTCACGTGGGAATCACGTGGGAATCCCGTGGAAATCACATGGGAATCACTTGTCAATCACGAGTGAATCACGTGGGAATCACGTGTCAATCACGTGGGAATCACGTGGGAATCAAGTGGAAATCATGCATCAATCACGTGTCAATCACGTGGGAATTACGTGAGAATCACGTGGGAATCACGTGGGAATCACGTGTCAATCACGTGGGAATCACGTGGGAATCATGCGTCAATCACGTGGGAATCATGTGGGAGTCACGTGGGAATCACGTGGGAATCAAGTCAGAATCACGTGGGTATATCGTGTCAATCACGTGGGAGTCATGTGGGAGTCACGTGTCAATCACGATGGAATCACATGGTAATCAAGTGGTGATCATGCGTTTATCACGTGGGAATCACGTGTCAATCACGAGGGAATCACGTGGGAATCACGTGTTAATCACGTGGGAATCACTTGGGAATCACGTATCAATCACGTGGGAATATCGTGGGAATCACATTTAATCACGTGGAAATCACATGGGAATCTCATGTCAATCAAGTTGGAATCACGTGGGAATGACGTGTCAATCACGTTGGCATCACGTGGTAATCATTTGGGAATCACGTGTCATTCACGTTGGAATCATATGGGAATCACGTGGGAATCACGCGTCGATCCTATAGGAATCACGTGGGAATCACGTGTCAATCACGTAGGAATCACGTGGGAATCACGTGGGAATCACGTGTCAATCACGTGGGAATCATGTGGGAATCACGTGGGAATTACGTGACAATCATTTGGGAATCACCTGGGAATCACGTGGGAATCACGTGGGAATCACGTGGGAATCACGTGGGAATGACGTGTAAATCACGTGGGAATCACGTGGGAATCACGTGGGAATCACGTGTCAATCCCATAGGAATCATGCGGGAATCACGTGGGAATTACGTGTCAATCACGTAGGAATCACGTGTAAATCACGTGGTTATCACGTGTGAATCACGTGTCAATCACGTGGGAATCACGTGGGAATCACGTGTCAATCACGTAGGAATCACGTGTAAATCACGTGGTTATCACGTGTGAATCACGTGTCAATCACGTGGGAATCACGTGGGGATCACGTGACAATCACGTGGGAGTCATGTGGGAATCACGTGTCAATCATGATGTAATCACGTGGGAATCAAGTGGTAATCATGCGTCATCCACGTGGGAATCACATGGGAATCACGTGCTAATCACGTGGGAATCACGCTGGAATCACGTGTCAATATCGTGGGAATCATGTGGGAATCGAGTGTCAATCACGATGGAATTACGTGTGAATCACGTGTCAATCACGTGGGAATCACGTGGGAATCACGTGGGATTCACGTGGGAATCACGTGTCAATCACGTGTCAATCATGTGAGAATCAAGTGGGAATCACGTGGAAATCACGTGTCAATCACGTGGGAATCACATGGGAATCACGTGGGAATCACGTGTCAATCCCATGGGTATCACGTGGGAATCACGTGGGAATCATGTGGGAATCACGTGTCAATCACGTAGGAATCACGTGTCAATCACGTGGGAATCACTTGGGAATCACGTGTCAATCACGTGGGAATCACGTGGGAATCACGTGGGAATCACGTGTGGATCACGTGACAATCATTTGGGAATCACGTGGGAATCACGTGTCAATCACGTGGGAATCACGTGGGAATCACGTGTAAATCACGTGGGAGTCACGTGGATTTCACGTGGGAATCCCGTGGAAATCACGGGGGAATCACGTGTCAATCATGTGTCAATCACGTGGTAATCACGGGGGAATCACGTGGGAATCACGTGGGATCACGTGGGAATCACGTGACAATCATTTGTGAATCACGTGGTAATCACGTGTTAATCACGTGAGAATCACGTGGGAATCACAAGGAAATCACATGTCAATCACGTGGGAATCACGTGTCAATCACGATGGAATCACTTGGGAATCACGTGTCAATCACGGGGGAATCACGTGGTAATCACGTGTCAATCATGTGGGAATCACGTGGGAATCACGTGTCAATCACGTGGGAATCACGTGGGAATCACGTGACAATCATTTGGGAATCACGTGGGAATCACGTGTCAATCACGTGGGAATCACGTGGGAATCACGTGACAATCATTTGGGAATAACGTGGGATTCACGTGTCAATCACGTGGGAATCACGTGGGAATCACGTGGGAATCACGTGACAATCATTTGGGAATCACGTGGGAATCAGGTGTCAATCACGTGGGAATCACGTGGGAATCACGTGGGAATCACGTGTCAATCACGTGGTAATCACGGGGGAATCACGTGGGAATCACGTGGAAATCACGTGGGAATCACGTGGGAATCACATGGGAATAACGTGTCAATCATGTGGGAATCACGTGGGAATAACGTGGGAATCACGTGTCAATCATCTAGGAATCACGTGTCAATCACGTGGGAATCACGTGGGAATCACGTGGGAATCACGTGTCAATCATCTAGGAATCACGTGTCAATCACATGGGAATCACGTGTCAATCACGTGGGAATCACGTGGGAATCACGTGGGAATCACGTGTGGATCACGTGACAATCATTTGGGAATCACGTGGGAATCACGTGTCAATCACGTGGGAATCACGTGGGAATCACGTGTCAATCACGTGGGAATCACGTGGGAATCACGCGGGATTCACGTGTCAATCATCTAGGAATCACGTGTCAATCACGTGGGAATCACGTGGGAATCACTTGGGAATCACGTGTCAATCATCTAGGAACCACGTGTCAATCACGTGGGAATCACGTGGGAATCACGTTTCAATCACGTGGGAGTCACGTGGGAATCACGTGGGAATCACGTGTGGATCACGTGACAATCATTTGGGAATCACGTGGGAATCACGTGTCAATCACGTGGGAATCACGTGGGAATCACGTGTCAATCACGTGGGAGTCACGTGGATTTCACGTGGAAATCCCGTGGAAATCACGGGGGAATCACGTGTCAATCATGTGTCAATCACGTGGTAATCACGGGGGAATCACGTGGGAATCACGTGGGATCACGTGGGAATCATGTGACAATCATTTGTGAATCACGTGGTAATCACGTGTAAATCACGTGAGAATCACGTCGGAATCACAAGGAAATCACATGTCAATCACGTGGGAATCACGTGTCAATCACGATGGAATCACTTGGGAATCACATGTCAATCACAGGGGAATCACGTGGTAATCACGTGCAAATCACGTGGGAATCACGTGGGAATCACAAGGAAATCACATGTCAAACACAAGGAAATCACGTGTCAATCACGTGGGAAACACGTGTCAATCACTTGGGAATCACGTGGAAATCACGTGTCAATCACGGTGGAATCACGTGTGAATCACGTGTGAATCACATGTCAATCATGTGGGAATCACGTGGGAATCATGTGGGAATCACGTGGGAATGACGTGTCAATCATGTGGGAATCACGTGTCAATCACTTGGGAATCACGTGGGAATCACGTCGGAATCTCATGCCAATCACGTGGGAATCACGTGGGAATCACATGGGAATCACGTGGGAATCACGTGGGAATTACGTGGGAATCACGTGGGAATTACGTGGGAATCACGTGTCAATCACGTGGGAATCACGTGGGAATCACGTGGGAATTACGTGACAATCATTTGGGAATCACGTCGGAATCTCATGCCAATCACGTGGGAATCACGTGGGAATCACGTGGGAATCACGTGTCAATCACGTGGGAATCACGTGGGAATCACGTGGGAATTACGTGACAATCATTTGGGAATCACGGGGGAATCAGGTGTCAATCACGTGGGAATCACGTGGGAATCACGTGTCAATCACGTGTCAATCACGTGGGAATCACGTGGGAATCACGTGGGAATCCCGAGTCAATCACGTGGGAATCACGTGGGAATCACGTGGGAATCACGTGTCATTCACGTGGGAATCACGAGTCAATCACGAGGGAGTCACGTGGGAATTACGTGGGAATCCCGTGGATATCACGTGGGAATCACTTGTCAATCACGAGTGAATCACGTGGGAATCACGTGTCAATCACGTGGGAATCACGTGGGAATCAAGTGGAAATCATGCATCAATCACGTATCAATCACGTGGGACTCTCGTGGGAATCTCCTGATAATCACGTGTCAATCACGTGGGAATAACGTGGGAATCACGTTTCAATCACTTGGGAATCACGTGGGATTCACGTGGGAATCACGTGTCAATCACGTGTCAATCATGTGAGAATCAAGTGGGAATCACGTGGAAATCACGTGTCAATCATGTGGGAATCACATGGGAATTACGTGGGAATCACGTGTCAATCCCATGGGTATCACGTGGGAATCACGTGGGAATCATGTGGGAATCACGTGTCAATCACGTAGTAATCACGTGTCAATCACGTGGGAATCACTTGGGAATCACGTGTCAATCACGTGGGAATCACATGGGAATCACGTGGGAATCACGTGTGGATCACGTGACAATCATTTGGGAATCACGTGGGAATCACGTGTCAATCACGTGGGAATCACGTGGGAATCACGTATCAATCACGTGGGAGTCACGTGGATTTCACGTGGGAATACCGTGGAAATCACGGGGGAATCACGAGTCAATCACGTGGGAATCACGTGTCAATCATGTGTCAATCACGTGGTAATCACGGGGGAATCACGTGGGAATCACGTGGGATCACGTGTTAATCACGTGACAATCATTTGTGAATCACGTGGTAATCACGTGTAAATCACGTGAGAATCACGTGGGAATCACAAGGAAACCACATGTCAATCACGTGGGAATCACGTGTCAATCACGGTGGAATCACTTGGGAATCACGTGTCAATCACGGGGGAATCACGTGGTAATCATGCGTAAATCACGTGGGAATCACGCGGGAATCACAAGGAAATCACGTGTCAATCACAAGGAAATCACGTGTCAATCACGTGGGAAACACGTGTCAATCACCTGGGAATCACGTGGGAATCACGTGTCAATCACGGTGGAATCACGTGTGAATCACGTGTGAATCACGTGTCAATCATGTGGGAATCACGTGGGAATCACGTGTCAATCACGTGGGAATCACGTCGGAATCTCGTGCCAATCACGTGGGAATCAAGTGGGAATCACGTGGGAATCACGTGGGAATTACGTGGGAATCACGTGTCAATCACGTGGGAATCACGTGGGAATCACGTGGGAATCACGTGACAATCATTTGGGAATCACGTGGGAATCACATGGGAATGACGTGTCAATCACATGGGAATCATGTGGGAATCACGTGTCAATCACGTGGGAAAAACGTGTCAATCACGTGGGAATCACGTGGGAATAACGTGGGAACCACGTGTCAATCATCTAGGAATCACGTGTCAATCACGTGGGAATCACGTGGGAATCACGTGGGAATCACGTGGGAATCACATGGGAATGACGTGTCAATCACGTGGGAATCACGTGGGAATCACGTGTCAATCACGTGGGAATCACGTGGGAATCACGTGGGAATCACGTGTGGATCACGTGACAATCATTTGGGAATCACGTGGGAATCACGTGTCAATCACGTGGGAATCACGTGGGAATCACGTGTCAATCACGTGGGAATCACGTGGGAATAACGTGGGAATCACGTGTCAATCATCTAGGAATCACGTGTCAATCACGTGGGAATCACGTGGGAATCACGTGGGAATCACGTGTCAATCATCTAGGAATCACGTGTCAATCACGTGGGAATCACGTGGGAATCACGTGTCAATCACGTGGGAATCACATGGGAATCACGTGGGAATCACGTGTGGATCACGTTACAATCATTTGGGAATCACGTGGGAATAATGTGTCAATCACGTGGGAATCACATGGGAATCACGTGTAATCACGTGGGAGTCACGTGGATTTCACGTGGGAATCCCGTGAAAATCACGTGGGAATCACGTGGGAATCACATGGGAATGACGTATCAATCACGTGGGAATCTTGTGGGAATCACGTGGGAATCACGTGTCAATCACGTGGGATTCACGTGGGAATAACGTGTCAATCATGTGGGAATCACGTGGGAATAACGTGGGAATCACGTGTCAATCATCTAGGAATCACGTGTCAATCACGTGGGAATCACGTGGGAATCACGTGTCAATCACGTGGGAATCACGTGGGAATCACGTGGGAATCACGTGTGGATCACGTGACAATCATTTGGGAATCACGTGGGAATCACGTGTCAATCACGTGGGAATCACGTGGGAATCACGTGTCAATCACGTGGGAATCACGTGGGAATCACGTGTCAATCACGTGGGAATCACGTGGGAATCACGTGGGAATCACGTGTGGATCACGTGACAATCATTTGGGAATCACGTGGGAATCACGTGGGAATCACGTGTCAATCACGTGGGAATCACGTGGGAATCACGTGTCAATCACGTGGGAATCACGTGGGAATAACGTGGGAATCACGTGTCAATCATCTAGGAATCACGTGTCAATCACGTGGGAATCACGTGGGAATCACGTGGGAATCACGTGTCAATCATCTAGGAATCACGTGTCAATCACGTGGGAATCACGTGGGAATCACGTGTCAATCACGTGGGAATCACATGGGAAACACGTGGGAATCACGTGTGGATCACGTTACAATCATTTGGGAATCACGTGGGAATAACGTGTCAATCACGTGGGAATCACATGGGAATCACGTGTAATCACGTGGGAGTCACGTGGATTTCACGTGGGAATCCCGTGGAAATCACGGGGGAATCACGTGTCAATCATGAGGGAAAAACGTGGGAATCACGTGGGAATCACGTGTCAATCACGTGGGAATCACGTGGATTTCACGTGGGAATCCCGTGGAAATCACGGGGGAATCACGTGTCAATCATGAGGGAATCACGTGTCAATCACGTGGGAAACACGTGTCAATCACATGGGAATCACGTGTAAATCACGTGGGAATCACGTGTCAATCATGTGTCAATCACGTGGTAATCACGGGGGAATCACGTGGGAATCACGTGGGATCACGTGGGAATCACGTGGGAATCACGTGGGAATCACATGGGAATGACGTGTCAATCACGTGGGAATCACGTGGGAATCACGTGTCAATCACGTGGGAATCACCTGGGAATCACGTGGGAATCACGGGTGGATCTCGTGACAATCATTTGGGAATCACGTGGGAATCACGTGTCAATCACGTGGGAATCACGTGGGAATCACGTGTCAATCACGTGGGAATCACGTGGGAATAACGTGGGAATCACGTGTCAATTATCTAGGAATCACGTGTCAATCACGTGGGAATCACGTGGGAATCACGTGGGAAGCACGTGTCAATCATCTAGGAATCACGTGTCAATCACGTGGGAATCACGTGGGAATCACGTGTCAATCACGTGGGAATCACATGGGAATCACGTGGGAATCACGTGTGGATCACGTTACAATCATTTGGGAATCACGTGGGAATAACGTGTCAATCACGTGGGAATCACATGGGAATCACGTGTAATCACGTGGGAGGCACGTGGATTTCACGTGGGAATCCCGTGGAAATCACGGGGGAATCACGTGTCAATCATGAGGGACAAATGTGGGAATCACGTGGGAATCACGTGTCAATCACGTGTCAATCTCGTGGTAATCACGGGGGAATCACGTGGGAATCACGTGGAAATCACGTGGGAATCACGTGGGAATCACATGGGAATGACGTATCAATCACGTGGGAATCTTGCGGGAATCACGTGGGAATCACGTGTCAATCACGTGGGAATCACGTGGGAATAACGTGTCAATCATGTGGGAATCACGTGGGAATAACGTGGGAATCACGTGTCAATCATCTAGGAATCACGTGTCAATCACGTGGGAATCACGTGGGAATCACGTGGGAATCACATGTCAAACATCTAGGAATCACGTGTCAATCACGTGGGAATCACGTGGGAATCACGTGTCAATCACGTGGGAATCACGTGGGAATCACGTGGGAATCACGTGTGGATCACGTGACAATCATTTGTGAATCACGTGGGAATCACGTGTCAATCACGTGGGAATCACGTGGGAATCACGTGTCAATCACGTGGGAATCACATGTGAATAAGGTGGGAATCACGTGTCAATCATCTAGGAATCACGTGTCAATCACGTGGGAATCACGTGGGAATCACGTGGGAATCACGTGTCAAACATCTAGGAATCACGTGTCAATCACGTGGGAATCACGTGGGAATCACGTGGGAATCACGTGTCAATCATCTAGGAACCACGTGTCAATCACGTGGGAATCACGTGGGAATCACGTGTCAATCACGTGGGAGTCATGTAGGAATCACGTGGGAATCACGTGTGGATCACGTGACAATCATTTGGGAATCACGTGGGAATCACGTGTCAATCACGTGGGAATCACTTGGGAATCACGTGTCAATCACGTGGGAATCACGTGGATTTCACGTGGGAATCCCGTGGAAATCACGGGGGAATCACGTGTCAATCATGAGGGAATCACGTGTCAATCACGTGGGAAACACGTGTCAATCACATGGGAATCACGTGTAAATCACGTGGGAATCACGTGTCAATCATGTGTCAATCACGTGGTAATCACGGGGGAATCACGTGGGAATCACGTGGGATCACGTGGGAATCATGTGACAATCATTTGTGAATCACGTGGTAATCACGTGTAAATCACGTGAGAATCACGTGGGAATCACAAGGAAATCACATGTCAATCACGTGGGAATCACATGTCAATCACGATGGAATCACTTGGGAATCACGTGTCAATCACGGTGGAAACACGTGTGAATCACGTGTGAATCACGTGTCAATCATGTGGGAATCACGTGGGAATCATGTGGGAATCACGTGGGAATAACGTGTCAATCATGTGGGAATCACGTGGGAATAACGTGGGAATCACGTGTCAATCATCTAGGAATCACGTGTCAATCACGTGGGAATCACGTGGGAATCACGTGGGAATCACGTGTCAAACATCTAAGAATCACGTGTCAATCACGTGGGAATCACGTGGGAATCACGTGTCAATCACGTGGGAATCACGTGGGAATCACGTGGGAATCACCTGTGGATCACGTGACAATCATTTGGGAATCACGTGGGAATCACGTGTCAATCACGTGGGAATCACGTGGGAATCACGTGTCAATCACGTGGGAATCACATGTGAATAAGGTGGGAATCACGTGTCAATCATCTAGGAATCACGTGTCAATCACGTGGGAATCACGTGGGAATCACGTGGGAATCACGTGTCAAACATCTAGGAATCACGTGTCAATCACGTGGGAATCACGTGGGAATCACGTGGGAATCACGTGTCAATCATCTAGGAACCACGTGTCAATCACGTGGGAATCACGTGGGAATCACGTGTCAATCACGTGGGAGTCATGTAGGAATCACGTGGGAATCACGTGTGGATCACGTGACAATCATTTGGGAATCACGTGGGAATCACGTGTCAATCACGTGGGAATCACTTGGGAATCACGTGTCAATCACGTGGGAATCACGTGGATTTCACGTGGGAATCCCGTGGAAATCACGGGGGAATCACGTGTCAATCATGAGGGAATCACGTGTCAATCACGTGGGAAACACGTGTCAATCACATGGGAATCACGTGTAAATCACGTGGGAATCACGTGTCAATCATGTGTCAATCACGTGGTAATCACGGGGGAATCACGTGGGAATCACGTGGGATCACGTGGGAATCATGTGACAATCATTTGTGAATCACGTGGTAATCACGTGTAAATCACGTGAGAATCACGTGGGAATCACAAGGAAATCACATGTCAATCACGTGGGAATCACATGTCAATCACGATGGAATCACTTGGGAATCACGTGTCAATCACGGGGGAATCACGTGGGAATCACGTGTCAATCACGGTGGAAACACGTGTGAATCACGTGTGAATCACGTGTCAATCATGTGGGAATCACGTGGGAATCATGTGGGAATCACGTGGGAATCACGTGTCAATCATGTGGGAATCACGTGGGAATCACGTGTCAATCATGTGGGAATCACGTGTCAATCACGTGGGAAACACGTGTCAATCACATGGGAATCACGTGTAAATCACGTGGGAATCACGTGTCAATCATGTGTCAATCACGTGGTAATCACGGGGGAATCACGTGGGAATCACGTGTGATCACGTGGGAATCATGTGACAATCATTTGTGAATCACGTGGTAATCACGTGTAAATCACGTGAGAATCACGTGGGAATCACAAGGAAATCACATGTCAATCACGTGGGAATCACATGTCAATCACGATGGAATCACTTGGGAATCACGTGTCAATCACGGGGGAAACACGTGTGAATCACGTGTGAATCACGTGTTAATCATGTGGGAATCACGTGGGAATCATGTGGGAATCACGTGGGAATAACGTGTCAATCATGTGGGAATCACGTGGGAATAACGTGGGAATCACGTGTCAATCATCTAGGAATCACGTGTCAATCACGTGGGAATCACGTGGGAATCACGTGGGAATCACGTGTCAAACATCTAGGAATCACGTGTCATTCACGTGGGAATCACGTGGGAATCACGTGTCAATCACGTGGGAATCACGTGGGAATCACGTGGGAATCACGTGTGGATCACGTGACAATCATTTGGGAATCACGTGGGAATCACGTGTCAATCACGTGGGAATCACGTGGGAATCACGTGTCAATCACGTGGGAATCACATGTGAATCGGGTGGGAATCACGTGTCAATCATCTAGGAATCTCGTTTCAATCACGTGGGAATCACGTGGGAATCACGTGGGAATCACGTGTCAAACATCTAGGAATCACGTGTCAATCACGTGGGAATCACGTGGGAATCACGTGGGAATCACGTGTCAATCATCTAGGAACCACGTGTCAATCACGTGGGAATCACGTGGGAATCACGTGTCAATCACGTGGGAGTCATGTAGGAATCACGTGGGAATCACGTGTGGATCACGTGACAATCATTTGGGAATCAGGTGGGAATCACGTGTCAATCACGTGGGAATCACTTGGGAATCACGTGTCAATCACGTGGGAATCACGTGGATTTCACGTGGGAATCCCGTGGAAATCACGGGGGAATCACGTGTCAATCATGAGGGAATCACGTGTCAATCACGTGGGAAACACGTGTCAATCACATGGGAATCACGTGTAAATCACGTGGGAATCACGTGTCAATCATGTGTCAATCACGTGGTAATCACGGGGGAATCACGTGGGAATCACGTGGGATCACGTGGGAATCATGTGACAATCATTTGTGAATCACGTGGTAATCACGTGTAAATCACGTGAGAATCACGTGGGAATCACAAGGAAATCACATGTCAATCACGTGGGAATCACATGTCAATCACGATGGAATCACTTGGGAATCACGTGTCAATCACGGGGGAATCACGTGGGAATCACGTGTCAATCACGGTGGAAACACGTGTGAATCACGTGTGAATCACGTGTCAATCATGTGGGAATCACGTGGGAATCATGTGGGAATCACGTGGGAATCACGTGTCAATCATGTGGGAATCACGTGGGAATCACCTGTCAATCACGTGGGAATCACGTGGGAATCACGTCGGAATCTCGTGCCAATCACGTGGGAATCACGTGGGAATCACGTGGGAATCACGTGGGAATCACGTGGGAATTACGTGGGAATCCCGAGTCAATCACGTGGGAATCCCGAGTCAATCACGTGGGAATCACGTGGGAATCACGTGGGAATCACGTGTCAATCATGTGGGAATCACGTGGGAATCACGTGTCAATCACGTGTCAATCACGTGGTAATCACGGGGGAATCACGAGGGAATCACGTGGAAATCACGTGGGAATCACGTGGGAATCACATGGGAATGACGTGTCAATCACGTGGGAATCATGTGGGAATCACGTGGGAATCACGTGTCAATCACGTGGGAATCACGTGGGAAAAACGTGTCAATCACGTGGGAATCACGTGGGAATAACGTGGGAATGACGTGTCAATCACGTGGGAATCACGTGGGAATCACGTGTCAATCACGGGGGAATCACGTGGGAATCACGTGGGAATCACGTGTGGATCACGTGACAATCATTTGGGAATCACGTGGGAATCACGTGTCAATCACGTGGGAATCACGTGGGAATCACGTGTCAATCACGTGGGAATCACGTGGGAATAACGTGGGAATCACGTGTCAATCATCTAGGAATCACGTGTCAATCACGTGGGAATCACGTGGGAATCACGTGGGAATCACGTGTCAATCATCTAGGAATCACGTGTCAATCACGTGGGAATCACGTGGGAATCACGTGTCAATCACGTGGGAATCACATGGGAATCACGTGGGAATCACGTGTGGATCACGTTACAATCATTTGGGAATCACGTGGGAATAACGTGTCAATCACGTGGGAATCACATGGGAATCACGTGTAATCACGTGGGAGTCACGTGGATTTCACGTGGGAATTCCGTGGAAATCACGGGGGAATCACGTGTCAATCATGAGGGAAAAACGTGGGAATCACGTGTCAATCACGTGGGAAACACGTGTCAATCACGTGGGAATCACGTGTAAATCACGTGGGAATCACGTGTCAATCATGTGTCAATCACGTGGTAATCACGGGGGAATCACGTGGGAATCACGTGGGATCACGTGGGAATCACGTGACAATCATTTGTGAATCACGTGGTAATACGTGTAAATCACGTGAGAATCACGTGGGAATCACAAGGAAATCACATGTCAATCACGTGGGAATCACATGTCAATCACGATGGAATCACTTGGGAATCACGTGTCAATCACGGCGGAATCACGTGATAATCACGTGTAAATCATGTGGGAATCCCGTGGGAATCACAAGGAAATCACGTGTCAAACACAAGGAAATCACGTGTCAATCACGTGGGAAACACGTGTCAATCACCTGGGAATCACGTGGGAATCACGTGTCAATCACGGTGGAATCACGTGTGAATCACGTGTGAATCACGTGTCAATCATGTGGGAATCACGTGGGAAACATGTGGGAATCACGTGGGAATCACGTGTCAATCATGTGGGAATCACGTGGGAATCATGTGTCAATCACATGGGAATCACGTGGGAATCACGTCGGAATCTCGTGCCAATCACGTGGGAATCACGTGGGAATCACGTGGGAATCACGTGTCAATCACGTGTCAATCACGTGGGAATCACGTGGGAATCACGTGGGAATCCCGAGTCAATCACGTGGGAATCACGTGGGAATCACGTGGGAATCACGTGTCATTCACGTGGGAATCACGTGGGAATCACGTTTCAATCACGTGCGAATCATGTGTCAATCACGTGGGAATCACGTGTCACTCACTTGGGAATCACATGGGAATCACGTGATAATCACGTGGGACTCACGGGGGAATCACGTGTCAATCACCTGGGAATCACGTGGGAATCACGTCAGAATCACGTGTCAATCACGTGGGAATCACGGGGGAATCACGTGTCAATCACCTGGGAATCACGTGGGAATCACGTCAGAATCACGTGTCAATCACGTGGGAATCACATGGGAATCACGTGTCAATCAGGTGGGAATCTCGTGGGAGTCAGGTGGGAAACACTTGTCAGTCACGTGGGAATCACGTGGCAATCACATGGGAATAACGAGAGAATCACGTGGCAATCACGTGGGATTCACGAGAGAATCACGTGGGAATCACGTGGGAATCACGTTTCAATCACGAGTGATTCACGTGGGAATCACGTGGCAATCACATGGGAATAACGAGAGAATCACGTGGCAATCACGTGGGATTCACGAGAGAATCACGTGGGAATCACGTGGGAATCACGTGTCAATCACGAGTGATTCACGTGGGAATCAAGTGTCAATCATGTGAGAATCTCGTGGGAGTCAGGTGGGAATCACTTGTCAATCACGTGGGATTCACGTGGGAATCACATGGGAATCACGAGAGAATCACATGGCAATCACGTGGGAATCACGAGAGAATCACGTGGCAGTCACGTGGGAATCACGTGGGAATCACATGGGAATCACGAGAGAATCACATGGGAATCACGTGGGAATCACATGTCAATCACGTGGGAATCATGTGGGAATCACGTGGCAATCACGAGTGAATCACGTGGGAATCACGTGTCAATCACGTGGGAATCACGTGGGAATCACATTTTTATCACGTGTCAATCATGTGGGAATCACGAGGGAATCACGTGAAAATCACTGGGAATCACGTGGGAATCACGTGGAAATCAGGTGTCAATCACGTGGGAATCATGTGTGAATCACGTGTCAACCACATGTCAATCACGTGGGAATCACGTGTCAATCACGTGGGAATCACGTGGGAATCATGTGGGAATCACGTGTCAATCACGTGGAAATCACGTGTCAATCACGTGGGAATCACGTGTCAATCACCTGGGAATCACGTGGGAATCACGTGTCAATCACGGTGGAATCACGTGTGAATCTCGTGTGAATCACGTGTCAATCATGTGGGAATCACGTGGGAATCACGGGGGAGTCACGTGGGAATCGGGTGAGAATCACGTGTCAATCATGTGGGAATCTCGTGGGAATCACGTGTCAATCACGTGGGTGTCAATCACGATGGAATCACTTGGGAATCACGAGTCAATCACGGGGGAATCACGTGGGAATCACGTGTCAATCACGGTAGAAACACGTGTGAATCACGTGTGAATCACGTGTCAATCATGTGGGAATCACTTGGGAATCATGTGGGAATCACGTGGGAATAACGTGGGAATCACGTGGGAATCACGTGTCAATCACGGTGGAAACACGTGTGAATCACGTGTGAATCACGTGTCAATCATGTGGGAATCACGTGGGAATCATGTGGGAATCTCGTGGGAATAACGTGTCAATCATGTGGGAATCACGTGGGAATAACGTGGGAATCACGTGTCAATCATCTAGGAATCACGTGTCAATCACGTGGGAATCACGTGGGAATCACGTGGGATCACGTGGGAATCATGTGACAATCATTTGTGAATCACGTGGTAATCACGTGTAAATCACGTGAGAATCACGTGGGAATCACAAGGAAATCACATGTCAATCACGTGGGAATCACATGTCAATCACGATGGAATCACTTGGGAATCACGTGTCAATCACGGGGGAATCACGTGGGAATCACGTGTCAATCACGGTGGAAACACGTGTGAATCACGTGTGAATCAAGTGTCAATCATGTGGGAATCACGTGGGAATCATGTGGGAATCACGTGGGAATCACGTGTCAATCATGTGGGAATCACGTGGGAATCACGTGTCAATCACGTGGGAATCACGTGGGAATCACAAGGAAATCACATGTCAATCACGTGGGAATCACATGTCAATCACGATGGAATCACTTGGGAATCACGTGTCAATCACGGGGGAATCACGTGGGAATCACGTGTCAATCACGGTGGAAACACGTGTGAATCACGTGTGAATCACGTGTCAATCATGTGGGAATCACGTGGGAATCATGTGGGAATCACGTCGGAATCTCGTGCCAATCACGTGGGAATCACGTGGGAATCACGTGGGAATCACGTGGGAATCACGTGGGAATTACGTGGGAATCATGTGACAATCATTTGTGAATCACGTGGTAATCACGTGTAAATCACGTGAGAATCACGTGGGAATCACAAGGAAATCACATGTCAATCACGTGGGAATCCCGAGTCAATCACGTGGGAATCACGTGGGAATCACGTGGGAATCACGTGTCAATCATGTGGGAATCACGTGGGAATCACGTGTCAATCACGTGTCAATCACGTGGTAATCACGGGGGAATCACGAGGGAATCACGTGGAAATCACGTGGGAATCACGTGGGAATCACATGGGAATGACGTGTCAATCACGTGGGAATCATGTGGGAATCACGTGGGAATCAGGTGTCAATCACGTGGGAAAAACGTGTCAATCACGTGGGAATCACGTGGGAATAACGTGGGAACCACGTGTCAATCATCTAGGAATCACGTGTCAATCACGTGGGAATCACGTGGGAATCACGTGGGAATCACGTGGGAATCACATGGGAATGACGTGTCAATCACGTGGGAATCACGTGGGAATCACGTGTCAATCACGTGGGAATCACGTGGGAATCACGTGGGAATCACGTGTGGATCACGTGACAATCATTTGGGAATCACGTGGGAATAACGTGTCAATCACGTGGGAATCACGTGGGAATCACGTGTCAATCACGTGGGAATCACGTGGGAATAACGTGGGAATCACGTGTCAATCATCTAGGAATCACGTGTCAATCACGTGGGAATCACGTGGGAATCACGTGGGAATCACGTGTCAATCATCTAGGAATCACGTGTCAATCACGTGGGAATCACGTGGGAATCACGTGTCAGTCACGTGGGAATCACATGGGAATCACGTGGGAATCACGTGTGGATCACGTTACAATCATTTGGGAATCACGTGGGAATAACGTGTCAATCACGTGGGAATCACATGGGAATCACGTGTAATCACGTGGGAGTCACGTGGATTTCACGTGGGAATCCCGTGAAAATCACGTGGGAATCACGTGGGAATCACATGGGAATGACGTATCAATCACGTGGGAATCTTGTGGGAATCACGTGGGAATCACGTGTCAATCACGTGGGAATCACGTGGGAATAACGTGTCAATCATGTGGGAATCACGTGGGAATAACGTGGGAATCACGTGTCAATCATCTAGGAATCACGTGTCAATCACGTGGGAATCACGTGGGAATCACGTGGGAATCACGTGTCAAACATCTAGGAATCACGTGTCAATCACGTGGGAATCACGTGGGAATCACGTGTCAATCACGTGGGAATCACGTGGGAATCACGTGTGGATCACGTGACAATCATTTGGGAATCACGTGGGAATCACGTGTCAATCACGTGGGAATCACGTGGGAATCACGTGTCAATCACGTGGGAATCACGTGGGAATCACGTGTCAATCACGTGGGAATCACGTGGGAATAACGTGGGAATCACGTGTCAATCATCTAGGAATCACGTGTCAATCACGTGGGAATCACGTGGGAATCACGTGGGAATCACGTGTCAATCATCTAGGTATCACGTGTCAATCACGTGGGAATCACGTGGGAATCACGTGTCAATCACGTGGGAATCACATGGGAAACACGTGGGAATCACGTGTGGATCACGTTACAATCATTTGGGAATCACGTGGGAATAACGTGTCAATCACGTGGGAATCACATGGGAATCAGGTGTAATCACGTGGGAGTCACGTGGATTTCACGTGGGAATCCCGTGGAAATCACGGGGGAATCACGTGTCAATAATGAGGGAAAAACGTGGGAATCACGTGGGAATCACGTGTCAATCACGTGTCAATCTCGTGGTAATCACGGGGGAATCACGTGGGAATCACGTGGAAATCACGTGGGAATCACGTGGGAATCACATGGGAATGACGTATCAATCACGTGGGAATCTTGTGGGAATCACGTGGGAATCACGTGTCAATCACGTGGGAATCACGTGGGAATAACGTGTCAATCATGTGGGAATCACGTGGGAATAACGTGGGAATCACGTGTCAATCATCTAGGAATCACGTGTCAATCACGTGGGAATCACGTGGGAATCACGTGGGAATCACGTGTCAAACATCTAGGAATCACGTGTCAATCACGTGGGAATCACGTGGGAATCACGTCAATCACGTGGGAATCACGTGGGAATCACGTGGGAATCACGTGTGGATCACGTGACAATCATTTGGGAATCACGTGGGAATCACGTGTCAATCACGTGGGAATCACGTGGGAATCACGTGTCAATCACGTGGGAATCACATGTGAATAAGGTGGGAATCACGTGTCAATCATCTAGGAATCACGTGTCAATCACGTGGGAATCACGTGGGAATCACGTGGGAATCACGTGTCAAACATCTAGGAATCACGTGTCAATCACGTGGGAATCACGTGGGAATCACGTGGGAATCACGTGTCAATCATCTAGGAACCACGTGTCAATCACGTGGGAATCACGTGGGAATCACGTGTCAATCACGTGGGAGTCATGTAGGAATCACGTGGGAATCACGTGTGGATCACGTGACAATCATTTGGGAATCACGTGGGAATCACGTGTCAATCACGTGGGAATCACTTGGGAATCACGTGTCAATCACGTGGGAATCACGTGGATTTCACGTGGGAATCCCGTGGAAATCACGGGGGAATCACGTGTCAATCATGAGGGAATCACGTGTCAATCACGTGGGAAACACGTGTCAATCACATGGGAATCACGTGTAAATCACGTGGGAATCACGTGTCAATCATGTGTCAATCACGTGGTAATCACGGGGGAATCACGTGGGAATCACGTGGGATCACGTGGGAATCACGTGGGAATCACGTGGGAATCACATGGGAATGACGTGTCAATCACGTGGGAATCACGTGGGAATCACGTGTCAATCACGTGGGAATCACGTGGGAATCACGTGTGGATCACGTGACAATCATTTGGGAATCACGTGGGAATCACGTGTCAATCACGTGGGAATCACGTGGGAATCACGTGTCAATCACGTGGGAATCACGTGGGAATAACGTGGGAATCACGTGTCAATCATCTAGGAATCACGTGTCAATCACTTGGGAATCACGTGGGAATCACGTGGGAATCACGTGTCAATCATCTAGGAATCACGTGTCAATCACGTGGGAATCACGTGGGAATCACGTGTCAATCACGTGGGAATCACATGGGAATCACGTGGGAATCACGTGTGGATCACGTTACAATCATTTGGGAATCACGTGGGAATAACGTGTCAATCACGTGGGAATCACATGGGAATCACGTGTAATCACGTGGGAGGCACGTGGATTTCACGTGGGAATCCCGTGGAAATCACGGGGGAATCACGTGTCAATCATGAGGGACAAATGTGGGAGTCACGTGGGAATCACGTGTCAATCACGTGTCAATCTCGTGGTAATCACGGGGGAATCACGTGGGAATCACGTGGAAATCACGTGGGAATCACGTGGGAATCACATGGGAATCACGTATCAATCACGTGGGAATCTTGCGGGAATCACGTGGGAATCACGTGTCAATCACGTGGGAATCACGTGGGAATAACGTGTCAATCATGTGGGAATCACGTGGGAATAACGTGGGAATCACGTGTCAATCATCTAGGAATCACGTGTCAATCACGTGGGAATCACGTGGGAATCACGTGGGAATCACGTGTCAAACATCTAGGAATCACGTGTCAATCACGTGGGAATCACGTGGGAATCACGTGTCAATCACGTGGGAATCACGTGGGAATCACGTGGGAATCACGTGTGGATCACGTGAAAATCATTTGTGAATCACGTGGGAATCACGTGTCAATCACGTGGGAATCACGTGGGAATCACGTGTCAATCACGTGGGAATCACATGTGAATAAGGTGGGAATCACGTGTCAATCATCTAGGAATCACGTGTCAATCACGTGGGAATCACGTGGGAATCACGTGGGAATCACGTGTCAAACATCTAGGAATCACGTGTCAATCACGTGGGAATCACATGGGAATCACGTGGGAATCACGTGTGGATCACGTTACAATCATTTGGGAATCACGTGGGAATAACGTGTCAATCACGTGGGAATCACATGGGAATCACGTGTAATCACGTGGGAGTCACGTGGATTTCACGTGGGAATTCCGTGGAAATCACGGGGGAATCACGTGTCAATCATGAGGGAAAAACGTGGGAATCACGTGTCAATCACGTGGGAAACACGTGTCAATCACGTGGGAATCACGTGTAAATCACGTGGGAATCACGTGTCAATCATGTGTCAATCACGTGGTAATCACGGGGGAATCACGTGGGAATCACGTGGGATCACGTGGGAATCACGTGACAATCATTTGTGAATCACGTGGTAATACGTGTAAATCACGTGAGAATCACGTGGGAATCACAAGGAAATCACATGTCAATCACGTGGGAATCACATGTCAATCACGATGGAATCACTTGGGAATCACGTGTCAATCACGGCGGAATCACGTGATAATCACGTGTAAATCACGTGGGAATCCCGGGGGAATCACAAGGAAATCACGTGTCAAACACAAGGAAATCACGTGTCAATCACGTGGGAAACACGTGTCAATCACCTGGGAATCACGTGGGAATCACGTGTCAATCACGGTGGAATCACGTGTGAATCACGTGTGAATCACGTGTCAATCATGTGGGAATCACGTGGGAAACATGTGGGAATCACGTGGGAATCACGTGTCAATCATGTGGGAATCACGTGGGAATCACGTGTCAATCACATGGGAATCACGTGGGAATCACGTCGGAATCTCGTGCCAATCACGTGGGAATCACGTGGGAATCACGTGGGAATCACGTGTCAATCACGTGTCAATCACGTGGGAATCACGTGGGAATCACGTGGGAATCCCGAGTCAATCACGTGGGAATCACGTGGGAATCACGTGGGAATCACGTGTCATTCACGTGGGAATCACGTGGGAATCACGTTTCAATCACGTGGGAATCATGTGTCAATCACGTGGGAATCACGTGTCACTCACTTGGGAATCACATGGGAATCACGTGATAATCACGTGGGACTCACGGGGGAATCACGTGTCAATCACCTGGGAATCACGTGGGAATCACGTCAGAATCACGTGTCAATCACGTGGGAATCACGGGGGAATCACGTGTCAATCACCTGGGAATCACGTGGGAATCACGTCAGAATCACGTGTCAATCACGTGGGAATCACATGGGAATCACGTGTCAATCAGGTGGGAATCTCGTGGGAGTCAGGTGGGAAACACTTGTCAGTCACGTGGGAATCACGTGGCAATCACATGGGAATAACGAGAGAATCACGTGGCAATCACGTGGGATTCACGAGAGAATCACGTGGGAATCACGTGGGAATCACGTTTCAATCACGAGTGATTCACGTGGGAATCACGTGGCAATCACATGGGAATAACGAGAGAATCACGTGGCAATCACGTGGGATTCACGAGAGAATCACGTGGGAATCACGTGGGAATCACGTGTCAATCACGAGTGATTCACGTGGGAATCAAGTGTCAATCATGTGAGAATCTCGTGGGAGTCAGGTGGGAATCACTTGTCAATCACGTGGGATTCACGTGGGAATCACATGGGAATCACGAGAGAATCACATGGCAATCACGTGGGAATCACGAGAGAATCACGTGGCAGTCACGTGGGAATCACGTGGGAATCACATGGGAATCACGAGAGAATCACATGGGAATCACGTGGGAATCACATGTCAATCACGTGGGAATCATGTGGGAATCACGTGGCAATCACGAGTGAATCACGTGGGAATCACGTGTCAATCACGTGGGAATCACGTGGGAATCACATTTTTATCACGTGTCAATCATGTGGGAATCACGAGGGAATCACGTGAAAATCACTGGGAATCACGTGGGAATCACGTGGAAATCAGGTGTCAATCACGTGGGAATCATGTGTGAATCACGTGTCAACCACATGTCAATCACGTGGGAATCACGTGTCAATCACGTGGGAATCACGTGGGAATCATGTGGGAATCACGTGTCAATCACGTGGAAATCACGTGTCAATCACGTGGGAATCACGTGTCAATCACCTGGGAATCACGTGGGAATCACGTGTCAATCACGGTGGAATCACGTGTGAATCTCGTGTGAATCACGTGTCAATCATGTGGGAATCACGTGGGAATCACGGGGGAGTCACGTGGGAATCGGGTGAGAATCACGTGTCAATCATGTGGGAATCACGTGGGAATCACGTGTCAATCACGTGGGTGTCAATCACGATGGAATCACTTGGGAATCACGTGTCAATCACGGGGGAATCACGTGGGAATCACGTGTCAATCACGGTAGAAACACGTGTGAATCACGTGTGAATCACGTGTCAATCATGTGGGAATCACTTGGGAATCATGTGGGAATCACGTGGGAATAACGTGGGAATCACGTGGGAATCACGTGTCAATCACGGTGGAAACACGTGTGAATCACGTGTGAATCACGTGTCAATCATGTGGGAATCACGTGGGAATCATGTGGGAATCTCGTGGGAATAACGTGTCAATCATGTGGGAATCACGTGGGAATAACGTGGGAATCACGTGTCAATCATCTAGGAATCACGTGTCAATCACGTGGGAATCACGTGGGAATCACGTGGGATCACGTGGGATTCATGTGACAATCATTTGTGAATCACGTGGTAATCACGTGTAAATCACGTGAGAATCACGTGGGAATCACAAGGAAATCACATGTCAATCACGTGGGAATCACATGTCAATCACGATGGAATCACTTGGGAATCACGTGTCAATCACGGGGGAATCACGTGGGAATCACGTGTCAATCACGGTGGAAACACGTGTGAATCACGTGTGAATCAAGTGTCAATCATGTGGGAATCACGTGGGAATCATGTGGGAATCACGTGGGAATCACGTGTCAATCATGTGGGAATCACGTGGGAATCACGTGTCAATCACGTGGGAATCACGTGGGAATCACAAGGAAATCACATGTCAATCACGTGGGAATCACATGTCAATCACGATGGAATCACTTGGGAATCACGTGTCAATCACGGGGGAATCACGTGGGAATCACGTGTCAATCACGGTGGAAACACGTGTGAATCACGTGTGAATCACGTGTCAATCATGTGGGAATCACGTGGGAATCATGTGGGAATCACGTCGGAATCTCGTGCCAATCACGTGGGAATCACGTGGGAATCACGTGGGAATCACGTGGGAATCACGTGGGAATTACGTGGGAATCATGTGACAATCATTTGTGAATCACGTGGTAATCACGTGTAAATCACGTGAGAATCACGTGGGAATCACAAGGAAATCACATGTCAATCACGTGGGAATCCCGAGTCAATCACGTGGGAATCACGTGGGAATCACGTGGGAATCACGTGTCAATCATGTGGGAATCACGTGGGAATCACGTGTCAATCACGTGTCAATCACGTGGTAATCACGGGGGAATCACGAGGGAATCACGTGGAAATCACGTGGGAATCACGTGGGAATCACATGGGAATGACGTGTCAATCACGTGGGAATCATGTGGGAATCACGTGGGAATCAGGTGTCAATAACGTGGGAAAAACGTGTCAATCACGTGGGAATCACGTGGGAATAACGTGGGAACCACGTGTCAATCATCTAGGAATCACGTGTCAATCACGTGGGAATCACGTGGGAATCACGTGGGAATCACGTGGGAATCACATGGGAATGACGTGTCAATCACGTGGGAATCACGTGGGAATCACGTGTCAATCACGTGGGAATCACGTGGGAATCACGTGGGAATCACGTGTGGATCACGTGACAATCATTTGGGAATCACGTGGGAATCACGTGTCAATCACGTGGGAATCACGTGGGAATCACGTGTCAATCACGTGGGAATCACGTGGGAATAACGTGGGAATCACGTGTCAATCATCTAGGAATCACGTGTCAATCACGTGGGAATCACGTGGGAATCACGTGGGAATCACGTGTCAATCATCTAGGAATCACGTGTCAATCACGTGGGAATCACGTGGGAATCACGTGTCAGTCACGTGGGAATCACATGGGAATCACGTGGGAATCACGTGTGGATCACGTTACAATCATTTGGGAATCACGTGGGAATAACGTGTCAATCACGTGGGAATCACATGGGAATCACGTGTAATCACGTGGGAGTCACGTGGATTTCACGTGGGAATCCCGTGAAAATCACGTGGGAATCACGTGGGAATCACATGGGAATGACGTATCAATCACGTGGGAATCTTGTGGGAATCACGTGGGAATCACGTGTCAATCACGTGGGAATCACGTGGGAATAACGTGTCAATCATGTGGGAATCACGTGGGAATAACGTGGGAATCACGTGTCAATCATCTAGGAATCACGTGTCAATCACGTGGGAATCACGTGGGAATCACGTGGGAATCACGTGTCAAACATCTAGGAATCACGTGTCAATCACGTGGGAATCACGTGGGAATCACGTGTCAATCACGTGGGAATCACGTGGGAATCACGTGGGAATCACGTGTGGATCACGTGACAATCATTTGGGAATCACGTGGGAATCACGTGTCAATCACGTGGGAATCACGTGGGAATCACGTGTCAATCACGTGGGAATCACGTGGGAATCACGTGTCAATCACGTGGGAATCACGTGGGAATAACGTGGGAATCACGTGTCAATCATCTAGGAATCACGTGTCAATCACGTGGGAATCACGTGGGAATCACGTGGGAATCACGTGTCAATCATCTAGGTATCACGTGTCAATCACGTGGGAATCACGTGGGAATCACGTGTCAATCACGTGGGAATCACATGGGAAACACGTGGGAATCACGTGTGGATCACGTTACAATCATTTGGGAATCACGTGGGAATAACGTGTCAATCACGTGGGAATCACATGGGAATCACGTGTAATCACGTGGGAGTCACGTGGATTTCACGTGGGAATCCCGTGGAAATCACGGGGGAATCACGTGTCAATAATGAGGGAAAAACGTGGGAATCACGTGGGAATCACGTGTCAATCACGTGTCAATCTCGTGGTAATCACGGGGGAATCACGTGGGAATCACGTGGAAATCACGTGGGAATCACGTGGGAATCACATGGGAATGACGTATCAATCACGTGGGAATCTTGTGGGAATCACGTGGGAATCACGTGTCAATCACGTGGGAATCACGTGGGAATAACGTGTCAATCATGTGGGAATCACGTGGGAATAACGTGGGAATCACGTGTCAATCATCTAGGAATCACGTGTCAATCACGTGGGAATCACGTGGGAATCACGTGGGAATCACGTGTCAAACATCTAGGAATCACGTGTCAATCACGTGGGAATCACGTGGGAATCACGTCAATCACGTGGGAATCACGTGGGAATCACGTGGGAATCACGTGTGGATCACGTGACAATCATTTGGGAATCACGTGGGAATCACGTGTCAATCACGTGGGAATCACGTGGGAATCACGTGTCAATCACGTGGGAATCACATGTGAATAAGGTGGGAATCACGTGTCAATCATCTAGGAATCACGTGTCAATCACGTGGGAATCACGTGGGAATCACGTGGGAATCACGTGTCAAACATCTAGGAATCACGTGTCAATCACGTGGGAATCACGTGGGAATCACGTGGGAATCACGTGTCAATCATCTAGGAACCACGTGTCAATCACGTGGGAATCACGTGGGAATCACGTGTCAATCACGTGGGAGTCATGTAGGAATCACGTGGGAATCACGTGTGGATCACGTGACAATCATTTGGGAATCACGTGGGAATCACGTGTCAATCACGTGGGAATCACTTGGGAATCACGTGTCAATCACGTGGGAATCACGTGGATTTCACGTGGGAATCCCGTGGAAATCACGGGGGAATCACGTGTCAATCATGAGGGAATCACGTGTCAATCACGTGGGAAACACGTGTCAATCACATGGGAATCACGTGTAAATCACGTGGGAATCACGTGTCAATCATGTGTCAATCACGTGGTAATCACGGGGGAATCACGTGGGAATCACGTGGGATCACGTGGGAATCACGTGGGAATCACGTGGGAATCACATGGGAATGACGTGTCAATCACGTGGGAATCACGTGGGAATCACGTGTCAATCACGTGGGAATCACGTGGGAATCACGTGGGAATCACGTGTGGATCACGTGACAATCATTTGGGAATCACGTGGGAATCACGTGTCAATCACGTGGGAATCACGTGGGAATCACGTGTCAATCACGTGGGAATCACGTGGGAATAACGTGGGAATCACGTGTCAATCATCTAGGAATCACGTGTCAATCACGTGGGAATCACGTGGGAATCACGTGGGAATCACGTGTCAATCATCTAGGAATCACGTGTCAATCACGTGGGAATCACGTGGGAATCACGTGTCAATCACGTGGGAATCACATGGGAATCACGTGGGAATCACGTGTGGATCACGTTACAATCATTTGGGAATCACGTGGGAATAACGTGTCAATCACGTGGGAATCACATGGGAATCACGTGTAATCACGTGGGAGGCACGTGGATTTCACGTGGGAATCCCGTGGAAATCACGGGGGAATCACGTGTCAATCATGAGGGACAAATGTGGGAGTCACGTGGGAATCACGTGTCAATCACGTGTCAATCTCGTGGTAATCACGGGGGAATCACGTGGGAATCACGTGGAAATCACGTGGGAATCACGTGGGAATCACATGGGAATGACGTATCAATCACGTGGGAATCTTGCGGGAATCACGTGGGAATCACGTGTCAATCACGTGGGAATCACGTGGGAATAACGTGTCAATCATGTGGGAATCACGTGGGAATAACGTGGGAATCACGTGTCAATCATCTAGGAATCACGTGTCAATCACGTGGGAATCACGTGGGAATCACGTGTCAAACATCTAGGAATCACGTGTCAATCACGTGGGAATCACGTGGGAATCACGTGTCAATCACGTGGGAATCACGTGGGAATCACGTGGGAATCACGTGTGGATCACGTGAAAATCATTTGTGAATCACGTGGGAATCACGTGTCAATCACGTGGGAATCACGTGGGAATCACGTGTCAATCACGTGGGAATCACATGTGAATAAGGTGGGAATCACGTGTCAATCATCTAGGAATCACGTGTCAATCACGTGGGAATCACGTGGGAATCACGTGGGAATCACGTGTCAAACATCTAGGAATCACGTGTCAATCACGTGGGAATCACGTAGGAATCACGTGGGAATCACGTGTCAATCATCTAGGAACCACGTGTCAATCACGTGGGAATCACCTGGGAATCACGTGTCAATCACGTGGGAGTCATGTAGGAATCACGTGGGAATCACGTGTGGATCACGTGACAATCATTTGGGAATCACGTGGGAATCACGTGTCAATCACGTGGGAATCACTTGGGAATCACGTGTCAATCACGTGGGAATCACGTGGATTTCACGTGGGAATCCCGTGGAAATCACGGGGCAATCACGTGTCAATCATGAGGGAATCACGTGTCAATCACGTGGGAAACACGTGTCAATCACATGGGAATCACGTGTAAATCACGTGGGAATCACGTGTCAATCATGTGTCAATCACGTGGTAATCACGGGGGAATCACGTGGGAATCACGTGGGATCACGTGGGAATCACGTGGGAATCACGTGGGAATCACATGGGAATGACGTGTCAATCACGTGGGAATCACGTGGGAATCACGTGTCAATCACGTGGGAATCACGTGGGAATCACGTGGGAATCACGTGTGGATCACGTGACAATCATTTGGGAATCACGTGGGAATCACGTGTCAATCACGTGGGAATCACGTGGGAATCACGTGTCAATCACGTGGGAATCACGTGGGAATAACGTGGGAATCACGTGTCAATCATCTAGGAATCACGTGTCAATCACGTGGGAATCACGTGGGAATCACGTGGGAATCACGTGTCAATCATCTAGGAATCACGTGTCAATCACGTGGGAATCACGTGGGAATCACGTGTCAATCACGTGGGAATCACATGGGAATCACGTGGGAATCACGTGTGGATCACGTTACAATCATTTGGGAATCACGTGGGAATAACGTGTCAATCACGTGGGAATCACATGGGAATCACGTGTAATCACGTGGGAGGCACGTGGATTTCACGTGGGAATCCCGTGGAAATCACGGGGGAATCACGTGTCAATCATGAGGGACAAATGTGGGAGTCACGTGGGAATCACGTGTCAATCACGTGTCAATCTCGTGGTAATCACGGGGGAATCACGTGGGAATCACGTGGAAATCACGTGGGAATCACGTGGGAATCACATGGGAATGACGTATCAATCACGTGGGAATCTTGCGGGAATCACGTGGGAATCACGTGTCAATCACGTGGGAATCACGTGGGAATAACGTGTCAATCATGTGGGAATCACGTGGGAATAACGTGGGAATCACGTGTCAATCATCTAGGAATCACGTGTCAATCACGTGGGAATCACGTGGGAATCACGTGGGAATCACGTGTCAAACATCTAGGAATCACGTGTCAATCACGTGGGAATCACGTGGGAATCACGTGTCAATCACGTGGGAATCACGTGGGAATCACGTGGGAATCACGTGTGGATCACGTGAAAATCATTTGTGAATCACGTGGGAATCACGTGTCAATCACGTGGGAATCACGTGGGAATCACGTGTCAATCACGTGGGAATCACATGTGAATAAGGTGGGAATCACGTGTCAATCATCTAGGAATCACGTGTCAATCACGTGGGAATCACGTGGGAATCACGTGGGAATCACGTGTCAAACATCTAGGAATCACGTGTCAATCACGTGGGAATCACATGGGAATCACGTGGGAATCACGTGTGGATCACGTTACAATCATTTGGGAATCACGTGGGAATAACGTGTCAATCACGTGGGAATCACATGGGAATCACGTGTAATCACGTGGGAGTCACGTGGATTTCACGTGGGAATTCCGTGGAAATCACGGGGGAATCACGTGTCAATCATGAGGGAAAAACGTGGGAATCACGTGTCAATCACGTGGGAAACACGTGTCAATCACGTGGGAATCACGTGTAAATCACGTGGGAATCACGTGTCAATCATGTGTCAATCACGTGGTAATCACGGGGGAATCACGTGGGAATCACGTGGGATCACGTGGGAATCACGTGACAATCATTTGTGAATCACGTGGTAATACGTGTAAATCACGTGAGAATCACGTGGGAATCACAAGGAAATCACATGTCAATCACGTGGGAATCACATGTCAATCACGATGGAATCACTTGGGAATCACGTGTCAATCACGGCGGAATCACGTGATAATCACGTGTAAATCACGTGGGAATCCCGTGGGAATCACAAGGAAATCACGTGTCAAACACAAGGAAATCACGTGTCAATCACGTGGGAAACACGTGTCAATCACCTGGGAATCACGTGGGAATCACGTGTCAATCACGGTGGAATCACGTGTGAATCACGTGTGAATCACGTGTCAATCATGTGGGAATCACGTGGGAAACATGTGGGAATCACGTGGGAATCACGTGTCAATCATGTGGGAATCACGTGGGAATCACGTGTCAATCACATGGGAATCACGTGGGAATCACGTCGGAATCTCGTGCCAATCACGTGGGAATCACGTGGGAATCACGTGGGAATCACGTGTCAATCACGTGTCAATCACGTGGGAATCACGTGGGAATCACGTGGGAATCCCGAGTCAATCACGTGGGAATCACGTGGGAATCACGTGGGAATCACGTGTCATTCACGTGGGAATCACGTGGGAATCACGTTTCAATCACGTGGGAATCATGTGTCAATCACGTGGGAATCACGTGTCACTCACTTGGGAATCACATGGGAATCACGTGATAATCACGTGGGACTCACGGGGGAATCACGTGTCAATCACCTGGGAATCACGTGGGAATCACGTCAGAATCACGTGTCAATCACGTGGGAATCACGGGGGAATCACGTGTCAATCACCTGGGAATCACGTGGGAATCACGTCAGAATCACGTGTCAATCACGTGGGAATCACATGGGAATCACGTGTCAATCAGGTGGGAATCTCGTGGGAGTCAGGTGGGAAACACTTGTCAGTCACGTGGGAATCACGTGGCAATCACATGGGAATAACGAGAGAATCACGTGGCAATCACGTGGGATTCACGAGAGAATCACGTGGGAATCACGTGGGAATCACGTTTCAATCACGAGTGATTCACGTGGGAATCACGTGGCAATCACATGGGAATAACGAGAGAATCACGTGGCAATCACGTGGGATTCACGAGAGAATCACGTGGGAATCACGTGGGAATCACGTGTCAATCACGAGTGATTCACGTGGGAATCAAGTGTCAATCATGTGAGAATCTCGTGGGAGTCAGGTGGGAATCACTTGTCAATCACGTGGGATTCACGTGGGAATCACATGGGAATCACGAGAGAATCACATGGCAATCACGTGGGAATCACGAGAGAATCACGTGGCAGTCACGTGGGAATCACGTGGGAATCACATGGGAATCACGAGAGAATCACATGGGAATCACGTGGGAATCACATGTCAATCACGTGGGAATCATGTGGGAATCACGTGGCAATCACGAGTGAATCACGTGGGAATCACGTGTCAATCACGTGGGAATCACGTGGGAATCACATTTTTATCACGTGTCAATCATGTGGGAATCACGAGGGAATCACGTGAAAATCACTGGGAATCACGTGGGAATCACGTGGAAATCAGGTGTCAATCACGTGGGAATCATGTGTGAATCACGTGTCAACCACATGTCAATCACGTGGGAATCACGTGTCAATCACGTGGGAATCACGTGGGAATCATGTGGGAATCACGTGTCAATCACGTGGAAATCACGTGTCAATCACGTGGGAATCACGTGTCAATCACCTGGGAATCACGTGGGAATCACGTGTCAATCACGGTGGAATCACGTGTGAATCTCGTGTGAATCACGTGTCAATCATGTGGGAATCACGTGGGAATCACGGGGGAGTCACGTGGGAATCGGGTGAGAATCACGTGTCAATCATGTGGGAATCACGTGGGAATCACGTGTCAATCACGTGGGTGTCAATCACGATGGAATCACTTGGGAATCACGTGTCAATCACGGGGGAATCACGTGGGAATCACGTGTCAATCACGGTAGAAACACGTGTGAATCACGTGTGAATCACGTGTCAATCATGTGGGAATCACTTGGGAATCATGTGGGAATCACGTGGGAATAACGTGGGAATCACGTGGGAATCACGTGTCAATCACGGTGGAAACACGTGTGAATCACGTGTGAATCACGTGTCAATCATGTGGGAATCACGTGGGAATCATGTGGGAATCTCGTGGGAATAACGTGTCAATCATGTGGGAATCACGTGGGAATAACGTGGGAATCACGTGTCAATCATCTAGGAATCACGTGTCAATCACGTGGGAATCACGTGGGAATCACGTGGGATCACGTGGGAATCATGTGACAATCATTTGTGAATCACGTGGTAATCACGTGTAAATCACGTGAGAATCACGTGGGAATCACAAGGAAATCACATGTCAATCACGTGGGAATCACATGTCAATCACGATGGAATCACTTGGGAATCACGTGTCAATCACGGGGGAATCACGTGGGAATCACGTGTCAATCACGGTGGAAACACGTGTGAATCACGTGTGAATCAAGTGTCAATCATGTGGGAATCACGTGGGAATCATGTGGGAATCACGTGGGAATCACGTGTCAATCATGTGGGAATCACGTGGGAATCACGTGTCAATCACGTGGGAATCACGTGGGAATCACAAGGAAATCACATGTCAATCACGTGGGAATCACATGTCAATCACGATGGAATCACTTGGGAATCACGTGTCAATCACGGGGGAATCACGTGGGAATCACGTGTCAATCACGGTGGAAACACGTGTGAATCACGTGTGAATCACGTGTCAATCATGTGGGAATCACGTGGGAATCATGTGGGAATCACGTCGGAATCTCGTGCCAATCACGTGGGAATCACGTGGGAATCACGTGGGAATCACGTGGGAATCACGTGGGAATTACGTGGGAATCATGTGACAATCATTTGTGAATCACGTGGTAATCACGTGTAAATCACGTGAGAATCACGTGGGAATCACAAGGAAATCACATGTCAATCACGTGGGAATCCCGAGTCAATCACGTGGGAATCACGTGGGAATCACGTGGGAATCACGTGTCAATCATGTGGGAATCACGTGGGAATCACGTGTCAATCACGTGTCAATCACGTGGTAATCACGGGGGAATCACGAGGGAATCACGTGGAAATCACGTGGGAATCACGTGGGAATCACATGGGAATGACGTGTCAATCACGTGGGAATCATGTGGGAATCACGTGGGAATCAGGTGTCAATCACGTGGGAAAAACGTGTCAATCACGTGGGAATCACGTGGGAATAACGTGGGAACCACGTGTCAATCATCTAGGAATCACGTGTCAATCACGTGGGAATCACGTGGGAATCACGTGGGAATCACGTGGGAATCACATGGGAATGACGTGTCAATCACGTGGGAATCACGTGGGAATCACGTGTCAATCACGTGGGAATCACGTGGGAATCACGTGGGAATCACGTGTGGATCACGTTACAATCATTTGGGAATCACGTGGGAATCACGTGTCAATCACGTGGGAATCACGTGGGAATCACGTGTCAATCACGTGGGAATCACGTGGGAATAACGTGGGAATCACGTGTCAATCATCTAGGAATCACGTGTCAATCACGTGGGAATCACGTGGGAATCACGTGGGAATCACGTGTCAATCATCTAGGAATCACGTGTCAATCACGTGGGAATCACGTGGGAATCACGTGTCAGTCACGTGGGAATCACATGGGAATCACGTGGGAATCACGTGTGGATCACGTTACAATCATTTGGGAATCACGTGGGAATAACGTGTCAATCACGTGGGAATCACATGGGAATCACGTGTAATCACGTGGGAGTCACGTGGATTTCACGTGGGAATCCCGTGAAAATCACGTGGGAATCACGTGGGAATCACATGGGAATGACGTATCAATCACGTGGGAATCTTGTGGGAATCACGTGGGAATCACGTGTCAATCACGTGGGAATCACGTGGGAATAACGTGTCAATCATGTGGGAATCACGTGGGAATAACGTGGGAATCACGTGTCAATCATCTAGGAATCACGTGTCAATCACGTGGGAATCACGTGGGAATCACGTGGGAATCACGTGTCAAACATCTAGGAATCACGTGTCAATCACGTGGGAATCACGTGGGAATCACGTGTCAATCACGTGGGAATCACGTGGGAATCACGTGGGAATCACGTGTGGATCACGTGACAATCATTTGGGAATCACGTGGGAATCACGTGTCAATCACGTGGGAATCACGTGGGAATCACGTGTCAATCACGTGGGAATCACGTGGGAATCACGTGTCAATCACGTGGGAATCACGTGGGAATAACGTGGGAATCACGTGTCAATCACATGGGAATCACGTGTAAATCACGTGGGAATCACGTGTCAATCATGAGGGAATCACGTGTCAATCACGTGGGAAACACGTGTCAATCACATGGGAATCACGTGTAAATCACGTGGGAATCACGTGTCAATCATGTGTCAATCACGTGGTAATCACGGGGGAATCACGTGGGAATCACGTGGGATCACGTGGGAATCACGTGGGAATCACGTGGGAATCACATGGGAATGACGTGTCAATCACGTGGGAATCACGTGGGAATCACGTGTCAATCACGTGGGAATCACGTGGGAATCACGTGGGAATCACGTGTGGATCACGTGACAATCATTTGGGAATCACGTGGGAATCACGTGTCAATCACGTGGGAATCACGTGGGAATCACGTGTCAATCACGTGGGAATCACGTGGGAATAACGTGGGAATCACGTGTCAATCATCTAGGAATCACGTGTCAATCACGTGGGAATCACGTGGGAATCACGTGGGAATCACGTGTCAATCATCTAGGAATCACGTGTCAATCACGTGGGAATCACGTGGGAATCACGTGTCAATCACGTGGGAATCACATGGGAATCACGTGGGAATCACGTGTGGATCACGTTACAATCATTTGGGAATCACGTGGGAATAACGTGTCAATCACGTGGGAATCACATGGGAATCACGTGTAATCACGTGGGAGGCACGTGGATTTCACGTGGGAATCCCGTGGAAATCACGGGGGAATCACGTGTCAATCATGAGGGACAAATGTGGGAGTCACGTGGGAATCACGTGTCAATCACGTGTCAATCTCGTGGTAATCACGGGGGAATCACGTGGGAATCACGTGGAAATCACGTGGGAATCACGTGGGAATCACATGGGAATGACGTATCAATCACGTGGGAATCTTGCGGGAATCACGTGGGAATCACGTGTCAATCACGTGGGAATCACGTGGGAATAACGTGTCAATCATGTGGGAATCACGTGGGAATAACGTGGGAATCACGTGTCAATCATCTAGGAATCACGTGTCAATCACGTGGGAATCACGTGGGAATCACGTGGGAATCACGTGTCAAACATCTAGGAATCACGTGTCAATCACGTGGGAATCACGTGGGAATCACGTGTCAATCACGTGGGAATCACGTGGGAATCACGTGGGAATCACGTGTGGATCACGTGAAAATCATTTGTGAATCACGTGGGAATCACGTGTCAATCACGTGGGAATCACGTGGGAATCACGTGTCAATCACGTGGGAATCACATGTGAATAAGGTGGGAATCACGTGTCAATCATCTAGGAATCACGTGTCAATCACGTGGGAATCACGTGGGAATCACGTGGGAATCACGTGTCAAACATCTAGGAATCACGTGTCAATCACGTGGGAATCACGTGGGAATCACGTGGGAATCACGTGTCAATCATCTAGGAACCACGTGTCAATCACGTGGGAATCACGTGGGAATCACGTGTCAATCACGTGGGAGTCATGTAGGAATCACGTGGGAATCACGTGTGGATCACGTGACAATCATTTGGGAATCACGTGGGAATCACGTGTCAATCACGTGGGAATCACTTGGGAATCACGTGTCAATCACGTGGGAATCACGTGGATTTCACGTGGGAATCCCGTGGAAATCACGGGGGAATCACGTGTCAATCATGAGGGAATCACGTGTCAATCACGTGGGAAACACGTGTCAATCACATGGGAATCACGTGTAAATCACGTGGGAATCACGTGTCAATCATGTGTCAATCACGTGGTAATCACGGGGGAATCACGTGGGAATCACGTGGGATCACGTGGGAATCATGTGACAATCATTTGTGAATCACGTGGTAATCACGTGTAAATCACGTGAGAATCACGTGGGAATCACAAGGAAATCACATGTCAATCACGTGGGAATCACATGTCAATCACGATGGAATCACTTGGGAATCACGTGTCAATCACGGGGGAATCACGTGGGAATCACGTGTCAATCACGGTGGAAACACGTGTGAATCACGTGTGAATCACGTGTCAATCATGTGGGAATCACGTGGGAATCATGTGGGAATCACGTGGGAATAACGTGTCAATCATGTGGGAATCACGTGGGAATAACGTGGGAATCACGTGTCAATCATCTAGGAATCACGTGTCAATCACGTGGGAATCACGTGGGAATCACGTGGGAATCACGTGTCAAACATCTAGGAATCACGTGTCAATCACGTGGGAATCACGTGGGAATCACGTGTCAATCACGTGGGAATCACGTGGGAATCACGTGGGAATCACGTGTGGATCACGTGACAATCATTTGGGAATCACGTGGGAATCACGTGTCAATCACGTGGGAATCACGTGGGAATCACGTGTCAATCACGTGGGAATCACATGTGAATAAGGTGGGAATCACGTGTCAATCATCTAGGAATCACGTGTCAATCACGTGGGAATCACGTGGGAATGACGTGGGAATCACGTGTCAAACATCTAGGAATCACGTGTCAATCACGTGGGAATCACGTGGGAATCACGTGGGAATCACGTGTCAATCATCTAGGAACCACGTGTCAATCACGTGGGAATCACGTGGGAATCACGTGTCAATCACGTGGGAGTCATGTAGGAATCACGTGGGAATCACGTGTGGATCACGTGACAGTCATTTGGGAATCACGTGGGAATCACGTGTCAATCACGTGGGAATCACTTGGGAATCACGTGTCAATCACGTGGGAATCACGTGGATTTCACGTGGGAATCCCGTGGAAATCACGGGGGAATCACGTGTCAATCATGAGGGAATCACGTGTCAATCACGTGGGAAACACGTGTCAATCACATGGGAATCACGTGTAAATCACGTGGGAATCACGTGTCAATCATGTGTCAATCACGTGGTAATCACGGGGGAATCACGTGGGAATCACGTGGGATCACGTGGGAATCACGTGGGAATCACGTGGGAATCACATGGAATGACGTGTCAATCACGTGGGAATCACGTGGGAATCACGTGTCAATCACGTGGGAATCACGTGGGAATAACGTGTCAATCATGTGGGAATCACGTGGGAATAACGTGGGAATCACGTGTCAATCATCTAGGAATCACGTGTCAATCACGTGGGAATCACGTGGGAATCACGTGGGAATCACGTGTCAAACATCTAGGAATCACGTGTCAATCACGTGGGAATCACGTGGGAATCACGTGTCAATCACGTGGGAATCACGTGGGAATCACGTGGGAATCACGTGTGGATCACGTGAAAATCATTTGTGAATCACGTGGGAATCACGTGTCAATCACGTGGGAATCACGTGGGAATCACGTGTCAATCACGTGGGAATCACATGTGAATAAGGTGGGAATCACGTGTCAATCATCTAGGAATCACGTGTCAATCACGTGGGAATCACGTGGGAATCACGTGGGAATCACGTGTCAAACATCTAGGAATCACGTGTCAATCACGTGGGAATCACGTGGGAATCACGTGGGAATCACGTGTCAATCATCTAGGAACCACGTGTCAATCACGTGGGAATCACGTGGGAATCACGTGTCAATCACGTGGGAGTCATGTAGGAATCACGTGGGAATCACGTGTGGATCACGTGACAATCATTTGGGAATCACGTGGGAATCACGTGTCAATCACGTGGGAATCACTTGGGAATCACGTGTCAATCACGTGGGAATCACGTGGATTTCATGTGGGAATCCCGTGGAAATCACGGGGCAATCACGTGTCAATCATGAGGGAATCACGTGTCAATCACGTGGGAAACACGTGTCAATCACATGGGAATCACGTGTAAATCACGTGGGAATCACGTGTCAATCATGTGTCAATCACGTGGTAATCACGGGGGAATCACGTGGGAATCACGTGGGATCACGTGGGAATCATGTGACAATCATTTGTGAATCACGTGGTAATCACGTGTAAATCACGTGAGAATCACGTGGGAATCACAAGGAAATCACATGTCAATCACGTGGGAATCACATGTCAATCACGATGGAATCACTTGGGAATCACGTGTCAATCACGGGGGAATCACGTGGGAATCACGTGTCAATCACGGTGGAAACACGTGTGAATCACGTGTGAATCACGTGTCAATCATGTGGGAATCACGTGGGAATCATGTGGGAATCACGTGGGAATAACGTGTCAATCATGTGGGAATCACGTGGGAATAACGTGGGAATCACGTGTCAATCATCTAGGAATCACGTGTCAATCACGTGGGAATCACGTGGGAATGACGTGGGAATCACGTGTCAAACATCTAGGAATCACGTGTCAATCACGTGGGAATCACGTGGGAATCACGTGGGAATCACGTGTCAATCATCTAGGAACCACGTGTCAATCACGTGGGAATCACGTGGGAATCACGTGTCAATCACGTGGGAGTCATGTAGGAATCACGTGGGAATCACGTGTGGATCACGTGACAGTCATTTGGGAATCACGTGGGAATCACGTGTCAATCACGTGGGAATCACTTGGGAATCACGTGTCAATCACGTGGGAATCACGTGGATTTCACGTGGGAATCCCGTGGAAATCACGGGGGAATCACGTGTCAATCATGAGGGAATCACGTGTCAATCACGTGGGAAACACGTGTCAATCACATGGGAATCACGTGTAAATCACGTGGGAATCACGTGTCAATCATGTGTCAAAAACGTGGTAATCACGGGGGAATCACGTGGGAATCACGTGGGATCACGTGGGAATCACGTGTAAATCACGTGGGAATCACGTGTCAATCATGTGTCAATCACGTGGGAATCACGTGGGAATCACGTGTCAATCACGTGGGAATCACGTGGGAATCACGTGGGAATCACGTGTCAATCATCTAGGAATCACGTGTCAATCACGTGGGAATCACGTGGGAATCACGTGTCAATCACGTGTCAAACATCTAGGAATCACGTGTCAATCACGTGGGAATCACGTGGGAATCACGTGTCAATCACGTGGGAATCACGTGGGAATCACGTGGGAATCACGTGTGGATCACGTGACAATCATTTGGGAATCACGTGGGAATCACGTGTCAATCACGTGGGAATCACGTGGGAATCACGTGTCAATCACGTGGGAATCACATGTGAATAAGGTGGGAATCACGTGTCAATCATCTAGGAATCACGTGTCAATCACGTGGGAATCACGTGGGAATGACGTGGGAATCACGTGTCAAACATCTAGGAATCACGTGTCAATCACGTGGGAATCACGTGGGAATCACGTGGGAATCACGTGTCAATCATCTAGGAACCACGTGTCAATCACGTGGGAATCACGTGGGAATCACGTGTCAATCACGTGGGAGTCATGTAGGAATCACGTGGGAATCACGTGTGGATCACGTGACAGTCATTTGGGAATCACGTGGGAATCACGTGTCAATCACGTGGGAATCACTTGGGAATCACGTGTCAATCACGTGGGAATCACGTGGATTTCACGTGGGAATCCCGTGGAAATCACGGGGGAATCACGTGTCAATCATGAGGGAATCACGTGTCAATCACGTGGGAAACACGTGTCAATCACATGGGAATCACGTGTAAATCACGTGGGAATCACGTGTCAATCATGTGTCAATCACGTGGTAATCACGGGGGAATCACGTGGGAATCACGTGGGATCACGTGGGAATCACGTGGGAATCACGTGGGAATCACATGGAATGACGTGTCAATCACGTGGGAATCACGTGGGAATCACGTGTCAATCACGTGGGAATCACGTGGGAATAACGTGTCAATCATGTGGGAATCACGTGGGAATAACGTGGGAATCACGTGTCAATCATCTAGGAATCACGTGTCAATCACGTGGGAATCACGTGGGAATCACGTGGGAATCACGTGTCAAACATCTAGGAATCACGTGTCAATCACGTGGGAATCACGTGGGAATCACGTGTCAATCACGTGGGAATCACGTGGGAATCACGTGGGAATCACGTGTGGATCACGTGAAAATCATTTGTGAATCACGTGGGAATCACGTGTCAATCACGTGGGAATCACGTGGGAATCACGTGTCAATCACGTGGGAATCACATGTGAATAAGGTGGGAATCACGTGTCAATCATCTAGGAATCACGTGTCAATCACGTGGGAATCACGTGGGAATCACGTGGGAATCACGTGTCAAACATCTAGGAATCACGTGTCAATCACGTGGGAATCACGTGGGAATCACGTGGGAATCACGTGTCAATCATCTAGGAACCACGTGTCAATCACGTGGGAATCACGTGGGAATCACGTGTCAATCACGTGGGAGTCATGTAGGAATCACGTGGGAATCACGTGTGGATCACGTGACAATCATTTGGGAATCACGTGGGAATCACGTGTCAATCACGTGGGAATCACTTGGGAATCACGTGTCAATCACGTGGGAATCACGTGGATTTCATGTGGGAATCCCGTGGAAATCACGGGGCAATCACGTGTCAATCATGAGGGAATCACGTGTCAATCACGTGGGAAACACGTGTCAATCACATGGGAATCACGTGTAAATCACGTGGGAATCACGTGTCAATCATGTGTCAATCACGTGGTAATCACGGGGGAATCACGTGGGAATCACGTGGGATCACGTGGGAATCATGTGACAATCATTTGTGAATCACGTGGTAATCACGTGTAAATCACGTGAGAATCACGTGGGAATCACAAGGAAATCACATGTCAATCACGTGGGAATCACATGTCAATCACGATGGAATCACTTGGGAATCACGTGTCAATCACGGGGGAATCACGTGGGAATCACGTGTCAATCACGGTGGAAACACGTGTGAATCACGTGTGAATCACGTGTCAATCATGTGGGAATCACGTGGGAATCATGTGGGAATCACGTGGGAATAACGTGTCAATCATGTGGGAATCACGTGGGAATAACGTGGGAATCACGTGTCAATCATCTAGGAATCACGTGTCAATCACGTGGGAATCACGTGGGAATGACGTGGGAATCACGTGTCAAACATCTAGGAATCACGTGTCAATCACGTGGGAATCACGTGGGAATCACGTGGGAATCACGTGTCAATCATCTAGGAACCACGTGTCAATCACGTGGGAATCACGTGGGAATCACGTGTCAATCACGTGGGAGTCATGTAGGAATCACGTGGGAATCACGTGTGGATCACGTGACAGTCATTTGGGAATCACGTGGGAATCACGTGTCAATCACGTGGGAATCACTTGGGAATCACGTGTCAATCACGTGGGAATCACGTGGATTTCACGTGGGAATCCCGTGGAAATCACGGGGGAATCACGTGTCAATCATGAGGGAATCACGTGTCAATCACGTGGGAAACACGTGTCAATCACATGGGAATCACGTGTAAATCACGTGGGAATCACGTGTCAATCATGTGTCAAAAACGTGGTAATCACGGGGGAATCACGTGGGAATCACGTGGGATCACGTGGGAATCACGTGTAAATCACGTGGGAATCACGTGTCAATCATGTGTCAATCACGTGGGAATCACGTGGGAATCACGTGTCAATCACGTGGGAATCACGTGGGAATCACGTGGGAATCACGTGTCAATCATCTAGGAATCACGTGTCAATCACGTGGGAATCACGTGGGAATCACGTGTCAATCACGTGGGAATCACATGGGAATCACGTGGGAATCACGTGTGGATCACGTTACAATCATTTGGGAATCACGTGGGAATAACGTGTCAATCACGTGGGAATCACATGGGAATCACGTGTAATCACGTGGGAGGCACGTGGATTTCACGTGGGAATCCCGTGGAAATCACGGGGGAATCACGTGTCAATCATGAGGGACAAATGTGGGAGTCACGTGGGAATCACGTGTCAATCACGTGTCAATCTCGTGGTAATCACGGGGGAATCACGTGGGAATCACGTGGAAATCACGTGGGAATCACGTGGGAATCACATGGGAATGACGTATCAATCACGTGGGAATCTTGCGGGAATCACGTGGGAATCACGTGTCAATCACGTGGGAATCACGTGGGAATAACGTGTCAATCATGTGGGAATCACGTGGGAATAACGTGGGAATCACGTGTCAATCATCTAGGAATCACGTGTCAATCACGTGGGAATCACGTGGGAATCACGTGGGAATCACGTGTCAAACATCTAGGAATCACGTGTCAATCACGTGGGAATCACGTGGGAATCACGTGTCAATCACGTGGGAATCACGTGGGAATCACGTGGGAATCACGTGTGGATCACGTGACAATCATTTGTGAATCACGTGGGAATCACGTGTCAATCACGTGGGAATCACGTGGGAATCACGTGTCAATCACGTGGGAATCACATGTGAATAAGGTGGGAATCACGTGTCAATCATCTAGGAATCACGTGTCAATCACGTGGGAATCACGTGGGAATCACGTGGGAATCACGTGTCAAACATCTAGGAATCACGTGTCAATCACGTGGGAATCACGTGGGAATCACGTGGGAATCACGTGTCAATCATCTAGGAACCACGTGTCAATCACGTGGGAATCACGTGGGAATCACGTGTCAATCACGTGGGAGTCATGTAGGAATCACGTGGGAATCACGTGTGGATCACGTGACAATCATTTGGGAATCACGTGGGAATCACGTGTCAATCACGTGGGAATCACGTGGATTTCATGTGGGAATCCCGTGGAAATCACGGGGGAATCACGTGTCAATCATGAGGGAATCACGTGTCAATCACGTGGGAAACACGTGTCAATCACATGGGAATCACGTGTAAATCACGTGGGAATCACGTGTCAATCATGTGTCAATCACGTGGTAATCACGGGGGAATCACGTGGGAATCACGTGGGATCACGTGGGAATCATGTGACAATCATTTGTGAATCACGTGGTAATCACGTGTAAATCACGTGAGAATCACGTGGGAATCACAAGGAAATCACATGTCAATCACGTGGGAATCACATGTCAATCACGATGGAATCACTTGGGAATCACGTGTCAATCACGGGGGAATCACGTGGGAATCACGTGTCAATCACGGTGGAAACACGTGTGAATCACGTGTCAATCATGTGGGAATCACGTGGGAATCATGTGGGAATCACGTGGGAATAACGTGTCAATCATGTGGGAATCACGTGGGAATAACGTGGGAATCACGTGTCAATCATCTAGGAATCACGTGTCAATCACGTGGGAATCACGTGGGAATCACGTGGGAATCACGTGTCAAACATCTAGGAATCACGTGTCAATCACGTGGGAATCACGTGGGAATCACGTGTCAATCACGTGGGAATCACGTGGGAATCACGTGGGAATCACGTGTGGATCACGTGACAATCATTTGGGAATCACGTGGGAATCACGTGTCAATCACGTGGGAATCACGTGGGAATCACGTGTCAATCACGTGGGAATCACATGTGAATCAGGTGGGAATCACGTGTCAATCATCTAGGAATCACGTGTCAATCACGTGGGAATCACGTGGGAATCACGTGGGAATCACGTGTCAAACATCTAGGAATCACGTGTCAATCACGTGGGAATCACGTGGGAATCACGTGGGAATCACGTGTCAATCATCTAGGAACCACGTGTCAATCACGTGGGAATCACGTGGGAATCACGTGTCAATCACGTGGGAGTCATGTAGGAATCACGTGGGAATCACGTGTGGATCACGTGACAATCATTTGGGAATCACGTGGGAATCACGTGTCAATCACGTGGGAATCACTTGGGAATCACGTGTCAATCACGTGGGAATCACGTGGATTTCATGTGGGAATCCCGTGGAAATCACGGGGGAATCACGTGTCAATCATGAGGGAATCACGTGTCAATCACGTGGGAAACACGTGTCAATCACATGGGAATCACGTGTAAATCACGTGGGAATCACGTGTCAATCATGTGTCAATCACGTGGTAATCACGGGGGAATCACGTGGGAATCACGTGGGATCACGTGGGAATCATGTGACAATCATTTGTGAATCACGTGGTAATCACGTGTAAATCACGTGAGAATCACGTGGGAATCACAAGGAAATCACATGTCAATCACCTGGGAATCACATGTCAATCACGATGGAATCACTTGGGAATCACGTGTCAATCACGGGAGAATCACGTGGGAATCACGTGTCAATCACGGTGGAAACACGTGTGAATCACGTGTGAATCACGTGTCAATCATGTGGGAATCACGTGGGAATCATGTGGGAATCACGTGGGAATCACGTGTCAATCATGTGGGAATCACGTGGGAATCACGTGTCAATCACGTGGGAATCACGTGGGAATCACGTCGGAATCTCGTGCCAATCACGTGGGAATCACGTGGGAATCACGTGGGAATCACGTGGGAATCACGTGGGAATTACGTGGGAATCCCGAGTCAATCACGTGGGAATCCCGAGTCAATCACGTGGGAATCACGTGGGAATCACGTGTCAATCATGTGGGAATCACGTGGGAATCACGTGTCAATCACGTGGGAATCACGAGGGAATCACGTTGGAATCTCGTGCCAATCACGTGGGAATCACGTGGGAATCACGTGGGAATCACGTGGGAATCACGTGGGAATTACGTGGGAATCCCGAGTCAATCACGTGGGAATCCCGAGTCAATCACGTGGGAATCACGTGGGAATCACGTGGGAATCACGTGTCAATCATCTAGGAACCACGTGTCAATCACGTGGGAATCACGTGGGAATCACGTGTCAATCACGTGGGAGTCATGTAGGAATCACGTGGGAATCACGTGTGGATCACGTGACAATCATTTGGGAATCACGTGGGAATCACGTGTCAATCACGTGGGAATCACTTGGGAAATACGTGTCAATCACGTGGGAATCACGTGTATTTCACGTGGGAATCCCGTGGAAATCACGGGGGAATCACGTGTCAATCATGTGGGAATCACGTGTCAATCACGTGGGAAACACGTGTAAATCACGTGGGAATCACGTGTCAATCATGAGGGAATCACGTGTCAATCACGTGGGAAACACGTGTCAATCACATGGGAATCACGTGTAAATCACGTGGGAATCACGTGTCAATCATGTGTCAATCACGTGGTAATCACGGGGGAATCACGTGGGAATCACGTGGGATCACGTGGGAATCATGTGACAATCATTTGTGAATCACGTGGTAATCACGTGTAAATCACGTGAGAATCACGTGGGAATCACAAGGAAATCACATGTCAATCACGTGGGAATCACATGTCAATCACGATGGAATCACTTGGGAATCACGTGTCAATCACGGTGGAAACACGTGTGAATCACGTGTGAATCACGTGTCAATCATGTGGGAATCACGTGGGAATCATGTGGGAATCACGTGGGAATAACGTGTCAATCATGTGGGAATCACGTGGGAATAACGTGGGAATCACGTGTCAATCATCTAGGAATCACGTGTCAATCACGTGGGAATCACGTGGGAATCACGTGGGAATCACGTGTCAAACATCTAAGAATCACGTGTCAATCACGTGGGAATCACGTGGGAATCACGTGTCAATCACGTGGGAATCACGTGGGAATCACGTGGGAATCACCTGTGGATCACGTGACAATCATTTGGGAATCACGTGGGAATCACGTGTCAATCACGTGGGAATCACGTGGGAATCACGTGTCAATCACGTGGGAATCACATGTGAATAAGGTGGGAATCACGTGTCAATCATCTAGGAATCACGTGTCAATCACGTGGGAATCACGTGGGAATCACGTGGGAATCACGTGTCAAACATCTAGGAATCACGTGTCAATCACGTGGGAATCACGTGGGAATCACGTGGGAATCACGTGTCAATCATCTAGGAACCACGTGTCAATCACGTGGGAATCACGTGGGAATCACGTGTCAATCACGTGGGAGTCATGTAGGAATCACGTGGGAATCACGTGTGGATCACGTGACAATCATTTGGGAATCACGTGGGAATCACGTGTCAATCACGTGGGAATCACTTGGGAATCACGTGTCAATCACGTGGGAATCACGTGGATTTCACGTGGGAATCCCGTGGAAATCACGGGGGAATCACGTGTCAATCATGAGGGAATCACGTGTCAATCACGTGGGAAACACGTGTCAATCACATGGGAATCACGTGTAAATCACGTGGGAATCACGTGTCAATCATGTGTCAATCACGTGGTAATCACGGGGGAATCACGTGGGAATCACGTGGGATCACGTGGGAATCATGTGACAATCATTTGTGAATCACGTGGTAATCACGTGTAAATCACGTGAGAATCACGTGGGAATCACAAGGAAATCACATGTCAATCACGTGGGAATCACATGTCAATCACGATGGAATCACTTGGGAATCACGTGTCAATCACGGGGGAATCACGTGGGAATCACGTGTCAATCACGGTGGAAACACGTGTGAATCACGTGTGAATCACGTGTCAATCATGTGGGAATCACGTGGGAATCATGTGGGAATCACGTGGGAATCACGTGTCAATCATGTGGGAATCACGTGGGAATCACGTGTCAATCATGTGGGAATCACGTGTCAATCACGTGGGAAACACGTGTCAATCACATGGGAATCACGTGTAAATCACGTGGGAATCACGTGTCAATCATGTGTCAATCACGTGGTAATCACGGGGGAATCACGTGGGAATCACGTGTGATCACGTGGGAATCATGTGACAATCATTTGTGAATCACGTGGTAATCACGTGTAAATCACGTGAGAATCACGTGGGAATCACAAGGAAATCACATGTCAATCACGTGGGAATCACATGTCAATCACGATGGAATCACTTGGGAATCACGTGTCAATCACGGGGGAAACACGTGTGAATCACGTGTGAATCACGTGTTAATCATGTGGGAATCACGTGGGAATCATGTGGGAATCACGTGGGAATAACGTGTCAATCATGTGGGAATCACGTGGGAATAACGTGGGAATCACGTGTCAATCATCTAGGAATCACGTGTCAATCACGTGGGAATCACGTGGGAATCACGTGGGAATCACGTGTCAAACATCTAGGAATCACGTGTCATTCACGTGGGAATCACGTGGGAATCACGTGTCAATCACGTGGGAATCACGTGGGAATCACGTGGGAATCACGTGTGGATCACGTGACAATCATTTGGGAATCACGTGGGAATCACGTGTCAATCACGTGGGAATCACGTGGGAATCACGTGTCAATCACGTGGGAATCACATGTGAATCGGGTGGGAATCACGTGTCAATCATCTAGGAATCTCGTTTCAATCACGTGGGAATCACGTGGGAATCACGTGGGAATCACGTGTCAAACATCTAGGAATCACGTGTCAATCACGTGGGAATCACGTGGGAATCACGTGGGAATCACGTGTCAATCATCTAGGAACCACGTGTCAATCACGTGGGAATCACGTGGGAATCACGTGTCAATCACGTGGGAGTCATGTAGGAATCACGTGGGAATCACGTGTGGATCACGTGACAATCATTTGGGAATCAGGTGGGAATCACGTGTCAATCACGTGGGAATCACTTGGGAATCACGTGTCAATCACGTGGGAATCACGTGGATTTCACGTGGGAATCCCGTGGAAATCACGGGGGAATCACGTGTCAATCATGAGGGAATCACGTGTCAATCACGTGGGAAACACGTGTCAATCACATGGGAATCACGTGTAAATCACGTGGGAATCACGTGTCAATCATGTGTCAATCACGTGGTAATCACGGGGGAATCACGTGGGAATCACGTGGGATCACGTGGGAATCATGTGACAATCATTTGTGAATCACGTGGTAATCACGTGTAAATCACGTGAGAATCACGTGGGAATCACAAGGAAATCACATGTCAATCACGTGGGAATCACATGTCAATCACGATGGAATCACTTGGGAATCACGTGTCAATCACGGGGGAATCACGTGGGAATCACGTGTCAATCACGGTGGAAACACGTGTGAATCACGTGTGAATCACGTGTCAATCATGTGGGAATCACGTGGGAATCATGTGGGAATCACGTGGGAATCACGTGTCAATCATGTGGGAATCACGTGGGAATCACCTGTCAATCACGTGGGAATCACGTGGGAATCACGTCGGAATCTCGTGCCAATCACGTGGGAATCACGTGGGAATCACGTGGGAATCACGTGGGAATCACGTGGGAATTACGTGGGAATCCCGAGTCAATCACGTGGGAATCCCGAGTCAATCACGTGGGAATCACGTGGGAATCACGTGGGAATCACGTGTCAATCATGTGGGAATCACGTGGGAATCACGTGTCAATCACGTGTCAATCACGTGGTAATCACGGGGGAATCACGAGGGAATCACGTGGAAATCACGTGGGAATCACGTGGGAATCACATGGGAATGACGTGTCAATCACGTGGGAATCATGTGGGAATCACGTGGGAATCACGTGTCAATCACGTGGGAATCACGTGGGAAAAACGTGTCAATCACGTGGGAATCACGTGGGAATAACGTGGGAATGACGTGTCAATCACGTGGGAATCACGTGGGAATCACGTGTCAATCACGGGGGAATCACGTGGGAATCACGTGGGAATCACGTGTGGATCACGTGACAATCATTTGGGAATCACGTGGGAATCACGTGTCAATCACGTGGGAATCACGTGGGAATCACGTGTCAATCACGTGGGAATCACGTGGGAATAACGTGGGAATCACGTGTCAATCATCTAGGAATCACGTGTCAATCACGTGGGAATCACGTGGGAATCACGTGGGAATCACGTGTCAATCATCTAGGAATCACGTGTCAATCACGTGGGAATCACGTGGGAATCACGTGTCAATCACGTGGGAATCACATGGGAATCACGTGGGAATCACGTGTGGATCACGTTACAATCATTTGGGAATCACGTGGGAATAACGTGTCAATCACGTGGGAATCACATGGGAATCACGTGTAATCACGTGGGAGTCACGTGGATTTCACGTGGGAATTCCGTGGAAATCACGGGGGAATCACGTGTCAATCATGAGGGAAAAACGTGGGAATCACGTGTCAATCACGTGGGAAACACGTGTCAATCACGTGGGAATCACGTGTAAATCACGTGGGAATCACGTGTCAATCATGTGTCAATCACGTGGTAATCACGGGGGAATCACGTGGGAATCACGTGGGATCACGTGGGAATCACGTGACAATCATTTGTGAATCACGTGGTAATACGTGTAAATCACGTGAGAATCACGTGGGAATCACAAGGAAATCACATGTCAATCACGTGGGAATCACATGTCAATCACGATGGAATCACTTGGGAATCACGTGTCAATCACGGCGGAATCACGTGATAATCACGTGTAAATCATGTGGGAATCCCGTGGGAATCACAAGGAAATCACGTGTCAAACACAAGGAAATCACGTGTCAATCACGTGGGAAACACGTGTCAATCACCTGGGAATCACGTGGGAATCACGTGTCAATCACGGTGGAATCACGTGTGAATCACGTGTGAATCACGTGTCAATCATGTGGGAATCACGTGGGAAACATGTGGGAATCACGTGGGAATCACGTGTCAATCATGTGGGAATCACGTGGGAATCATGTGTCAATCACATGGGAATCACGTGGGAATCACGTCGGAATCTCGTGCCAATCACGTGGGAATCACGTGGGAATCACGTGGGAATCACGTGTCAATCACGTGTCAATCACGTGGGAATCACGTGGGAATCACGTGGGAATCCCGAGTCAATCACGTGGGAATCACGTGGGAATCACGTGGGAATCACGTGTCATTCACGTGGGAATCACGTGGGAATCACGTTTCAATCACGTGCGAATCATGTGTCAATCACGTGGGAATCACGTGTCACTCACTTGGGAATCACATGGGAATCACGTGATAATCACGTGGGACTCACGGGGGAATCACGTGTCAATCACCTGGGAATCACGTGGGAATCACGTCAGAATCACGTGTCAATCACGTGGGAATCACGGGGGAATCACGTGTCAATCACCTGGGAATCACGTGGGAATCACGTCAGAATCACGTGTCAATCACGTGGGAATCACATGGGAATCACGTGTCAATCAGGTGGGAATCTCGTGGGAGTCAGGTGGGAAACACTTGTCAGTCACGTGGGAATCACGTGGCAATCACATGGGAATAACGAGAGAATCACGTGGCAATCACGTGGGATTCACGAGAGAATCACGTGGGAATCACGTGGGAATCACGTTTCAATCACGAGTGATTCACGTGGGAATCACGTGGCAATCACATGGGAATAACGAGAGAATCACGTGGCAATCACGTGGGATTCACGAGAGAATCACGTGGGAATCACGTGGGAATCACGTGTCAATCACGAGTGATTCACGTGGGAATCAAGTGTCAATCATGTGAGAATCTCGTGGGAGTCAGGTGGGAATCACTTGTCAATCACGTGGGATTCACGTGGGAATCACATGGGAATCACGAGAGAATCACATGGCAATCACGTGGGAATCACGAGAGAATCACGTGGCAGTCACGTGGGAATCACGTGGGAATCACATGGGAATCACGAGAGAATCACATGGGAATCACGTGGGAATCACATGTCAATCACGTGGGAATCATGTGGGAATCACGTGGCAATCACGAGTGAATCACGTGGGAATCACGTGTCAATCACGTGGGAATCACGTGGGAATCACATTTTTATCACGTGTCAATCATGTGGGAATCACGAGGGAATCACGTGAAAATCACTGGGAATCACGTGGGAATCACGTGGAAATCAGGTGTCAATCACGTGGGAATCATGTGTGAATCACGTGTCAACCACATGTCAATCACGTGGGAATCACGTGTCAATCACGTGGGAATCACGTGGGAATCATGTGGGAATCACGTGTCAATCACGTGGAAATCACGTGTCAATCACGTGGGAATCACGTGTCAATCACCTGGGAATCACGTGGGAATCACGTGTCAATCACGGTGGAATCACGTGTGAATCTCGTGTGAATCACGTGTCAATCATGTGGGAATCACGTGGGAATCACGGGGGAGTCACGTGGGAATCGGGTGAGAATCACGTGTCAATCATGTGGGAATCTCGTGGGAATCACGTGTCAATCACGTGGGTGTCAATCACGATGGAATCACTTGGGAATCACGAGTCAATCACGGGGGAATCACGTGGGAATCACGTGTCAATCACGGTAGAAACACGTGTGAATCACGTGTGAATCACGTGTCAATCATGTGGGAATCACTTGGGAATCATGTGGGAATCACGTGGGAATAACGTGGGAATCACGTGGGAATCACGTGTCAATCACGGTGGAAACACGTGTGAATCACGTGTGAATCACGTGTCAATCATGTGGGAATCACGTGGGAATCATGTGGGAATCTCGTGGGAATAACGTGTCAATCATGTGGGAATCACGTGGGAATAACGTGGGAATCACGTGTCAATCATCTAGGAATCACGTGTCAATCACGTGGGAATCACGTGGGAATCACGTGGGATCACGTGGGAATCATGTGACAATCATTTGTGAATCACGTGGTAATCACGTGTAAATCACGTGAGAATCACGTGGGAATCACAAGGAAATCACATGTCAATCACGTGGGAATCACATGTCAATCACGATGGAATCACTTGGGAATCACGTGTCAATCACGGGGGAATCACGTGGGAATCACGTGTCAATCACGGTGGAAACACGTGTGAATCACGTGTGAATCAAGTGTCAATCATGTGGGAATCACGTGGGAATCATGTGGGAATCACGTGGGAATCACGTGTCAATCATGTGGGAATCACGTGGGAATCACGTGTCAATCACGTGGGAATCACGTGGGAATCACAAGGAAATCACATGTCAATCACGTGGGAATCACATGTCAATCACGATGGAATCACTTGGGAATCACGTGTCAATCACGGGGGAATCACGTGGGAATCACGTGTCAATCACGGTGGAAACACGTGTGAATCACGTGTGAATCACGTGTCAATCATGTGGGAATCACGTGGGAATCATGTGGGAATCACGTCGGAATCTCGTGCCAATCACGTGGGAATCACGTGGGAATCACGTGGGAATCACGTGGGAATCACGTGGGAATTACGTGGGAATCATGTGACAATCATTTGTGAATCACGTGGTAATCACGTGTAAATCACGTGAGAATCACGTGGGAATCACAAGGAAATCACATGTCAATCACGTGGGAATCCCGAGTCAATCACGTGGGAATCACGTGGGAATCACGTGGGAATCACGTGTCAATCATGTGGGAATCACGTGGGAATCACGTGTCAATCACGTGTCAATCACGTGGTAATCACGGGGGAATCACGAGGGAATCACGTGGAAATCACGTGGGAATCACGTGGGAATCACATGGGAATGACGTGTCAATCACGTGGGAATCATGTGGGAATCACGTGGGAATCAGGTGTCAATCACGTGGGAAAAACGTGTCAATCACGTGGGAATCACGTGGGAATAACGTGGGAACCACGTGTCAATCATCTAGGAATCACGTGTCAATCACGTGGGAATCACGTGGGAATCACGTGGGAATCACGTGGGAATCACATGGGAATGACGTGTCAATCACGTGGGAATCACGTGGGAATCACGTGTCAATCACGTGGGAATCACGTGGGAATCACGTGGGAATCACGTGTGGATCACGTGACAATCATTTGGGAATCACGTGGGAATAACGTGTCAATCACGTGGGAATCACGTGGGAATCACGTGTCAATCACGTGGGAATCACGTGGGAATAACGTGGGAATCACGTGTCAATCATCTAGGAATCACGTGTCAATCACGTGGGAATCACGTGGGAATCACGTGGGAATCACGTGTCAATCATCTAGGAATCACGTGTCAATCACGTGGGAATCACGTGGGAATCACGTGTCAGTCACGTGGGAATCACATGGGAATCACGTGGGAATCACGTGTGGATCACGTTACAATCATTTGGGAATCACGTGGGAATAACGTGTCAATCACGTGGGAATCACATGGGAATCACGTGTAATCACGTGGGAGTCACGTGGATTTCACGTGGGAATCCCGTGAAAATCACGTGGGAATCACGTGGGAATCACATGGGAATGACGTATCAATCACGTGGGAATCTTGTGGGAATCACGTGGGAATCACGTGTCAATCACGTGGGAATCACGTGGGAATAACGTGTCAATCATGTGGGAATCACGTGGGAATAACGTGGGAATCACGTGTCAATCATCTAGGAATCACGTGTCAATCACGTGGGAATCACGTGGGAATCACGTGGGAATCACGTGTCAAACATCTAGGAATCACGTGTCAATCACGTGGGAATCACGTGGGAATCACGTGTCAATCACGTGGGAATCACGTGGGAATCACGTGTGGATCACGTGACAATCATTTGGGAATCACGTGGGAATCACGTGTCAATCACGTGGGAATCACGTGGGAATCACGTGTCAATCACGTGGGAATCACGTGGGAATCACGTGTCAATCACGTGGGAATCACGTGGGAATAACGTGGGAATCACGTGTCAATCATCTAGGAATCACGTGTCAATCACGTGGGAATCACGTGGGAATCACGTGGGAATCACGTGTCAATCATCTAGGTATCACGTGTCAATCACGTGGGAATCACGTGGGAATCACGTGTCAATCACGTGGGAATCACATGGGAAACACGTGGGAATCACGTGTGGATCACGTTACAATCATTTGGGAATCACGTGGGAATAACGTGTCAATCACGTGGGAATCACATGGGAATCAGGTGTAATCACGTGGGAGTCACGTGGATTTCACGTGGGAATCCCGTGGAAATCACGGGGGAATCACGTGTCAATAATGAGGGAAAAACGTGGGAATCACGTGGGAATCACGTGTCAATCACGTGTCAATCTCGTGGTAATCACGGGGGAATCACGTGGGAATCACGTGGAAATCACGTGGGAATCACGTGGGAATCACATGGGAATGACGTATCAATCACGTGGGAATCTTGTGGGAATCACGTGGGAATCACGTGTCAATCACGTGGGAATCACGTGGGAATAACGTGTCAATCATGTGGGAATCACGTGGGAATAACGTGGGAATCACGTGTCAATCATCTAGGAATCACGTGTCAATCACGTGGGAATCACGTGGGAATCACGTGGGAATCACGTGTCAAACATCTAGGAATCACGTGTCAATCACGTGGGAATCACGTGGGAATCACGTCAATCACGTGGGAATCACGTGGGAATCACGTGGGAATCACGTGTGGATCACGTGACAATCATTTGGGAATCACGTGGGAATCACGTGTCAATCACGTGGGAATCACGTGGGAATCACGTGTCAATCACGTGGGAATCACATGTGAATAAGGTGGGAATCACGTGTCAATCATCTAGGAATCACGTGTCAATCACGTGGGAATCACGTGGGAATCACGTGGGAATCACGTGTCAAACATCTAGGAATCACGTGTCAATCACGTGGGAATCACGTGGGAATCACGTGGGAATCACGTGTCAATCATCTAGGAACCACGTGTCAATCACGTGGGAATCACGTGGGAATCACGTGTCAATCACGTGGGAGTCATGTAGGAATCACGTGGGAATCACGTGTGGATCACGTGACAATCATTTGGGAATCACGTGGGAATCACGTGTCAATCACGTGGGAATCACTTGGGAATCACGTGTCAATCACGTGGGAATCACGTGGATTTCACGTGGGAATCCCGTGGAAATCACGGGGGAATCACGTGTCAATCATGAGGGAATCACGTGTCAATCACGTGGGAAACACGTGTCAATCACATGGGAATCACGTGTAAATCACGTGGGAATCACGTGTCAATCATGTGTCAATCACGTGGTAATCACGGGGGAATCACGTGGGAATCACGTGGGATCACGTGGGAATCACGTGGGAATCACGTGGGAATCACATGGGAATGACGTGTCAATCACGTGGGAATCACGTGGGAATCACGTGTCAATCACGTGGGAATCACGTGGGAATCACGTGTGGATCACGTGACAATCATTTGGGAATCACGTGGGAATCACGTGTCAATCACGTGGGAATCACGTGGGAATCACGTGTCAATCACGTGGGAATCACGTGGGAATAACGTGGGAATCACGTGTCAATCATCTAGGAATCACGTGTCAATCACTTGGGAATCACGTGGGAATCACGTGGGAATCACGTGTCAATCATCTAGGAATCACGTGTCAATCACGTGGGAATCACGTGGGAATCACGTGTCAATCACGTGGGAATCACATGGGAATCACGTGGGAATCACGTGTGGATCACGTTACAATCATTTGGGAATCACGTGGGAATAACGTGTCAATCACGTGGGAATCACATGGGAATCACGTGTAATCACGTGGGAGGCACGTGGATTTCACGTGGGAATCCCGTGGAAATCACGGGGGAATCACGTGTCAATCATGAGGGACAAATGTGGGAGTCACGTGGGAATCACGTGTCAATCACGTGTCAATCTCGTGGTAATCACGGGGGAATCACGTGGGAATCACGTGGAAATCACGTGGGAATCACGTGGGAATCACATGGGAATCACGTATCAATCACGTGGGAATCTTGCGGGAATCACGTGGGAATCACGTGTCAATCACGTGGGAATCACGTGGGAATAACGTGTCAATCATGTGGGAATCACGTGGGAATAACGTGGGAATCACGTGTCAATCATCTAGGAATCACGTGTCAATCACGTGGGAATCACGTGGGAATCACGTGGGAATCACGTGTCAAACATCTAGGAATCACGTGTCAATCACGTGGGAATCACGTGGGAATCACGTGTCAATCACGTGGGAATCACGTGGGAATCACGTGGGAATCACGTGTGGATCACGTGAAAATCATTTGTGAATCACGTGGGAATCACGTGTCAATCACGTGGGAATCACGTGGGAATCACGTGTCAATCACGTGGGAATCACATGTGAATAAGGTGGGAATCACGTGTCAATCATCTAGGAATCACGTGTCAATCACGTGGGAATCACGTGGGAATCACGTGGGAATCACGTGTCAAACATCTAGGAATCACGTGTCAATCACGTGGGAATCACATGGGAATCACGTGGGAATCACGTGTGGATCACGTTACAATCATTTGGGAATCACGTGGGAATAACGTGTCAATCACGTGGGAATCACATGGGAATCACGTGTAATCACGTGGGAGTCACGTGGATTTCACGTGGGAATTCCGTGGAAATCACGGGGGAATCACGTGTCAATCATGAGGGAAAAACGTGGGAATCACGTGTCAATCACGTGGGAAACACGTGTCAATCACGTGGGAATCACGTGTAAATCACGTGGGAATCACGTGTCAATCATGTGTCAATCACGTGGTAATCACGGGGGAATCACGTGGGAATCACGTGGGATCACGTGGGAATCACGTGACAATCATTTGTGAATCACGTGGTAATACGTGTAAATCACGTGAGAATCACGTGGGAATCACAAGGAAATCACATGTCAATCACGTGGGAATCACATGTCAATCACGATGGAATCACTTGGGAATCACGTGTCAATCACGGCGGAATCACGTGATAATCACGTGTAAATCACGTGGGAATCCCGGGGGAATCACAAGGAAATCACGTGTCAAACACAAGGAAATCACGTGTCAATCACGTGGGAAACACGTGTCAATCACCTGGGAATCACGTGGGAATCACGTGTCAATCACGGTGGAATCACGTGTGAATCACGTGTGAATCACGTGTCAATCATGTGGGAATCACGTGGGAAACATGTGGGAATCACGTGGGAATCACGTGTCAATCATGTGGGAATCACGTGGGAATCACGTGTCAATCACATGGGAATCACGTGGGAATCACGTCGGAATCTCGTGCCAATCACGTGGGAATCACGTGGGAATCACGTGGGAATCACGTGTCAATCACGTGTCAATCACGTGGGAATCACGTGGGAATCACGTGGGAATCCCGAGTCAATCACGTGGGAATCACGTGGGAATCACGTGGGAATCACGTGTCATTCACGTGGGAATCACGTGGGAATCACGTTTCAATCACGTGGGAATCATGTGTCAATCACGTGGGAATCACGTGTCACTCACTTGGGAATCACATGGGAATCACGTGATAATCACGTGGGACTCACGGGGGAATCACGTGTCAATCACCTGGGAATCACGTGGGAATCACGTCAGAATCACGTGTCAATCACGTGGGAATCACGGGGGAATCACGTGTCAATCACCTGGGAATCACGTGGGAATCACGTCAGAATCACGTGTCAATCACGTGGGAATCACATGGGAATCACGTGTCAATCAGGTGGGAATCTCGTGGGAGTCAGGTGGGAAACACTTGTCAGTCACGTGGGAATCACGTGGCAATCACATGGGAATAACGAGAGAATCACGTGGCAATCACGTGGGATTCACGAGAGAATCACGTGGGAATCACGTGGGAATCACGTTTCAATCACGAGTGATTCACGTGGGAATCACGTGGCAATCACATGGGAATAACGAGAGAATCACGTGGCAATCACGTGGGATTCACGAGAGAATCACGTGGGAATCACGTGGGAATCACGTGTCAATCACGAGTGATTCACGTGGGAATCAAGTGTCAATCATGTGAGAATCTCGTGGGAGTCAGGTGGGAATCACTTGTCAATCACGTGGGATTCACGTGGGAATCACATGGGAATCACGAGAGAATCACATGGCAATCACGTGGGAATCACGAGAGAATCACGTGGCAGTCACGTGGGAATCACGTGGGAATCACATGGGAATCACGAGAGAATCACATGGGAATCACGTGGGAATCACATGTCAATCACGTGGGAATCATGTGGGAATCACGTGGCAATCACGAGTGAATCACGTGGGAATCACGTGTCAATCACGTGGGAATCACGTGGGAATCACATTTTTATCACGTGTCAATCATGTGGGAATCACGAGGGAATCACGTGAAAATCACTGGGAATCACGTGGGAATCACGTGGAAATCAGGTGTCAATCACGTGGGAATCATGTGTGAATCACGTGTCAACCACATGTCAATCACGTGGGAATCACGTGTCAATCACGTGGGAATCACGTGGGAATCATGTGGGAATCACGTGTCAATCACGTGGAAATCACGTGTCAATCACGTGGGAATCACGTGTCAATCACCTGGGAATCACGTGGGAATCACGTGTCAATCACGGTGGAATCACGTGTGAATCTCGTGTGAATCACGTGTCAATCATGTGGGAATCACGTGGGAATCACGGGGGAGTCACGTGGGAATCGGGTGAGAATCACGTGTCAATCATGTGGGAATCACGTGGGAATCACGTGTCAATCACGTGGGTGTCAATCACGATGGAATCACTTGGGAATCACGTGTCAATCACGGGGGAATCACGTGGGAATCACGTGTCAATCACGGTAGAAACACGTGTGAATCACGTGTGAATCACGTGTCAATCATGTGGGAATCACTTGGGAATCATGTGGGAATCACGTGGGAATAACGTGGGAATCACGTGGGAATCACGTGTCAATCACGGTGGAAACACGTGTGAATCACGTGTGAATCACGTGTCAATCATGTGGGAATCACGTGGGAATCATGTGGGAATCTCGTGGGAATAACGTGTCAATCATGTGGGAATCACGTGGGAATAACGTGGGAATCACGTGTCAATCATCTAGGAATCACGTGTCAATCACGTGGGAATCACGTGGGAATCACGTGGGATCACGTGGGATTCATGTGACAATCATTTGTGAATCACGTGGTAATCACGTGTAAATCACGTGAGAATCACGTGGGAATCACAAGGAAATCACATGTCAATCACGTGGGAATCACATGTCAATCACGATGGAATCACTTGGGAATCACGTGTCAATCACGGGGGAATCACGTGGGAATCACGTGTCAATCACGGTGGAAACACGTGTGAATCACGTGTGAATCAAGTGTCAATCATGTGGGAATCACGTGGGAATCATGTGGGAATCACGTGGGAATCACGTGTCAATCATGTGGGAATCACGTGGGAATCACGTGTCAATCACGTGGGAATCACGTGGGAATCACAAGGAAATCACATGTCAATCACGTGGGAATCACATGTCAATCACGATGGAATCACTTGGGAATCACGTGTCAATCACGGGGGAATCACGTGGGAATCACGTGTCAATCACGGTGGAAACACGTGTGAATCACGTGTGAATCACGTGTCAATCATGTGGGAATCACGTGGGAATCATGTGGGAATCACGTCGGAATCTCGTGCCAATCACGTGGGAATCACGTGGGAATCACGTGGGAATCACGTGGGAATCACGTGGGAATTACGTGGGAATCATGTGACAATCATTTGTGAATCACGTGGTAATCACGTGTAAATCACGTGAGAATCACGTGGGAATCACAAGGAAATCACATGTCAATCACGTGGGAATCCCGAGTCAATCACGTGGGAATCACGTGGGAATCACGTGGGAATCACGTGTCAATCATGTGGGAATCACGTGGGAATCACGTGTCAATCACGTGTCAATCACGTGGTAATCACGGGGGAATCACGAGGGAATCACGTGGAAATCACGTGGGAATCACGTGGGAATCACATGGGAATGACGTGTCAATCACGTGGGAATCATGTGGGAATCACGTGGGAATCAGGTGTCAATAACGTGGGAAAAACGTGTCAATCACGTGGGAATCACGTGGGAATAACGTGGGAACCACGTGTCAATCATCTAGGAATCACGTGTCAATCACGTGGGAATCACGTGGGAATCACGTGGGAATCACGTGGGAATCACATGGGAATGACGTGTCAATCACGTGGGAATCACGTGGGAATCACGTGTCAATCACGTGGGAATCACGTGGGAATCACGTGGGAATCACGTGTGGATCACGTGACAATCATTTGGGAATCACGTGGGAATCACGTGTCAATCACGTGGGAATCACGTGGGAATCACGTGTCAATCACGTGGGAATCACGTGGGAATAACGTGGGAATCACGTGTCAATCATCTAGGAATCACGTGTCAATCACGTGGGAATCACGTGGGAATCACGTGGGAATCACGTGTCAATCATCTAGGAATCACGTGTCAATCACGTGGGAATCACGTGGGAATCACGTGTCAGTCACGTGGGAATCACATGGGAATCACGTGGGAATCACGTGTGGATCACGTTACAATCATTTGGGAATCACGTGGGAATAACGTGTCAATCACGTGGGAATCACATGGGAATCACGTGTAATCACGTGGGAGTCACGTGGATTTCACGTGGGAATCCCGTGAAAATCACGTGGGAATCACGTGGGAATCACATGGGAATGACGTATCAATCACGTGGGAATCTTGTGGGAATCACGTGGGAATCACGTGTCAATCACGTGGGAATCACGTGGGAATAACGTGTCAATCATGTGGGAATCACGTGGGAATAACGTGGGAATCACGTGTCAATCATCTAGGAATCACGTGTCAATCACGTGGGAATCACGTGGGAATCACGTGGGAATCACGTGTCAAACATCTAGGAATCACGTGTCAATCACGTGGGAATCACGTGGGAATCACGTGTCAATCACGTGGGAATCACGTGGGAATCACGTGGGAATCACGTGTGGATCACGTGACAATCATTTGGGAATCACGTGGGAATCACGTGTCAATCACGTGGGAATCACGTGGGAATCACGTGTCAATCACGTGGGAATCACGTGGGAATCACGTGTCAATCACGTGGGAATCACGTGGGAATAACGTGGGAATCACGTGTCAATCATCTAGGAATCACGTGTCAATCACGTGGGAATCACGTGGGAATCACGTGGGAATCACGTGTCAATCATCTAGGTATCACGTGTCAATCACGTGGGAATCACGTGGGAATCACGTGTCAATCACGTGGGAATCACATGGGAAACACGTGGGAATCACGTGTGGATCACGTTACAATCATTTGGGAATCACGTGGGAATAACGTGTCAATCACGTGGGAATCACATGGGAATCACGTGTAATCACGTGGGAGTCACGTGGATTTCACGTGGGAATCCCGTGGAAATCACGGGGGAATCACGTGTCAATAATGAGGGAAAAACGTGGGAATCACGTGGGAATCACGTGTCAATCACGTGTCAATCTCGTGGTAATCACGGGGGAATCACGTGGGAATCACGTGGAAATCACGTGGGAATCACGTGGGAATCACATGGGAATGACGTATCAATCACGTGGGAATCTTGTGGGAATCACGTGGGAATCACGTGTCAATCACGTGGGAATCACGTGGGAATAACGTGTCAATCATGTGGGAATCACGTGGGAATAACGTGGGAATCACGTGTCAATCATCTAGGAATCACGTGTCAATCACGTGGGAATCACGTGGGAATCACGTGGGAATCACGTGTCAAACATCTAGGAATCACGTGTCAATCACGTGGGAATCACGTGGGAATCACGTCAATCACGTGGGAATCACGTGGGAATCACGTGGGAATCACGTGTGGATCACGTGACAATCATTTGGGAATCACGTGGGAATCACGTGTCAATCACGTGGGAATCACGTGGGAATCACGTGTCAATCACGTGGGAATCACATGTGAATAAGGTGGGAATCACGTGTCAATCATCTAGGAATCACGTGTCAATCACGTGGGAATCACGTGGGAATCACGTGGGAATCACGTGTCAAACATCTAGGAATCACGTGTCAATCACGTGGGAATCACGTGGGAATCACGTGGGAATCACGTGTCAATCATCTAGGAACCACGTGTCAATCACGTGGGAATCACGTGGGAATCACGTGTCAATCACGTGGGAGTCATGTAGGAATCACGTGGGAATCACGTGTGGATCACGTGACAATCATTTGGGAATCACGTGGGAATCACGTGTCAATCACGTGGGAATCACTTGGGAATCACGTGTCAATCACGTGGGAATCACGTGGATTTCACGTGGGAATCCCGTGGAAATCACGGGGGAATCACGTGTCAATCATGAGGGAATCACGTGTCAATCACGTGGGAAACACGTGTCAATCACATGGGAATCACGTGTAAATCACGTGGGAATCACGTGTCAATCATGTGTCAATCACGTGGTAATCACGGGGGAATCACGTGGGAATCACGTGGGATCACGTGGGAATCACGTGGGAATCACGTGGGAATCACATGGGAATGACGTGTCAATCACGTGGGAATCACGTGGGAATCACGTGTCAATCACGTGGGAATCACGTGGGAATCACGTGGGAATCACGTGTGGATCACGTGACAATCATTTGGGAATCACGTGGGAATCACGTGTCAATCACGTGGGAATCACGTGGGAATCACGTGTCAATCACGTGGGAATCACGTGGGAATAACGTGGGAATCACGTGTCAATCATCTAGGAATCACGTGTCAATCACGTGGGAATCACGTGGGAATCACGTGGGAATCACGTGTCAATCATCTAGGAATCACGTGTCAATCACGTGGGAATCACGTGGGAATCACGTGTCAATCACGTGGGAATCACATGGGAATCACGTGGGAATCACGTGTGGATCACGTTACAATCATTTGGGAATCACGTGGGAATAACGTGTCAATCACGTGGGAATCACATGGGAATCACGTGTAATCACGTGGGAGGCACGTGGATTTCACGTGGGAATCCCGTGGAAATCACGGGGGAATCACGTGTCAATCATGAGGGACAAATGTGGGAGTCACGTGGGAATCACGTGTCAATCACGTGTCAATCTCGTGGTAATCACGGGGGAATCACGTGGGAATCACGTGGAAATCACGTGGGAATCACGTGGGAATCACATGGGAATGACGTATCAATCACGTGGGAATCTTGCGGGAATCACGTGGGAATCACGTGTCAATCACGTGGGAATCACGTGGGAATAACGTGTCAATCATGTGGGAATCACGTGGGAATAACGTGGGAATCACGTGTCAATCATCTAGGAATCACGTGTCAATCACGTGGGAATCACGTGGGAATCACGTGTCAAACATCTAGGAATCACGTGTCAATCACGTGGGAATCACGTGGGAATCACGTGTCAATCACGTGGGAATCACGTGGGAATCACGTGGGAATCACGTGTGGATCACGTGAAAATCATTTGTGAATCACGTGGGAATCACGTGTCAATCACGTGGGAATCACGTGGGAATCACGTGTCAATCACGTGGGAATCACATGTGAATAAGGTGGGAATCACGTGTCAATCATCTAGGAATCACGTGTCAATCACGTGGGAATCACGTGGGAATCACGTGGGAATCACGTGTCAAACATCTAGGAATCACGTGTCAATCACGTGGGAATCACGTAGGAATCACGTGGGAATCACGTGTCAATCATCTAGGAACCACGTGTCAATCACGTGGGAATCACCTGGGAATCACGTGTCAATCACGTGGGAGTCATGTAGGAATCACGTGGGAATCACGTGTGGATCACGTGACAATCATTTGGGAATCACGTGGGAATCACGTGTCAATCACGTGGGAATCACTTGGGAATCACGTGTCAATCACGTGGGAATCACGTGGATTTCACGTGGGAATCCCGTGGAAATCACGGGGCAATCACGTGTCAATCATGAGGGAATCACGTGTCAATCACGTGGGAAACACGTGTCAATCACATGGGAATCACGTGTAAATCACGTGGGAATCACGTGTCAATCATGTGTCAATCACGTGGTAATCACGGGGGAATCACGTGGGAATCACGTGGGATCACGTGGGAATCACGTGGGAATCACGTGGGAATCACATGGGAATGACGTGTCAATCACGTGGGAATCACGTGGGAATCACGTGTCAATCACGTGGGAATCACGTGGGAATCACGTGGGAATCACGTGTGGATCACGTGACAATCATTTGGGAATCACGTGGGAATCACGTGTCAATCACGTGGGAATCACGTGGGAATCACGTGTCAATCACGTGGGAATCACGTGGGAATAACGTGGGAATCACGTGTCAATCATCTAGGAATCACGTGTCAATCACGTGGGAATCACGTGGGAATCACGTGGGAATCACGTGTCAATCATCTAGGAATCACGTGTCAATCACGTGGGAATCACGTGGGAATCACGTGTCAATCACGTGGGAATCACATGGGAATCACGTGGGAATCACGTGTGGATCACGTTACAATCATTTGGGAATCACGTGGGAATAACGTGTCAATCACGTGGGAATCACATGGGAATCACGTGTAATCACGTGGGAGGCACGTGGATTTCACGTGGGAATCCCGTGGAAATCACGGGGGAATCACGTGTCAATCATGAGGGACAAATGTGGGAGTCACGTGGGAATCACGTGTCAATCACGTGTCAATCTCGTGGTAATCACGGGGGAATCACGTGGGAATCACGTGGAAATCACGTGGGAATCACGTGGGAATCACATGGGAATGACGTATCAATCACGTGGGAATCTTGCGGGAATCACGTGGGAATCACGTGTCAATCACGTGGGAATCACGTGGGAATAACGTGTCAATCATGTGGGAATCACGTGGGAATAACGTGGGAATCACGTGTCAATCATCTAGGAATCACGTGTCAATCACGTGGGAATCACGTGGGAATCACGTGGGAATCACGTGTCAAACATCTAGGAATCACGTGTCAATCACGTGGGAATCACGTGGGAATCACGTGTCAATCACGTGGGAATCACGTGGGAATCACGTGGGAATCACGTGTGGATCACGTGAAAATCATTTGTGAATCACGTGGGAATCACGTGTCAATCACGTGGGAATCACGTGGGAATCACGTGTCAATCACGTGGGAATCACATGTGAATAAGGTGGGAATCACGTGTCAATCATCTAGGAATCACGTGTCAATCACGTGGGAATCACGTGGGAATCACGTGGGAATCACGTGTCAAACATCTAGGAATCACGTGTCAATCACGTGGGAATCACATGGGAATCACGTGGGAATCACGTGTGGATCACGTTACAATCATTTGGGAATCACGTGGGAATAACGTGTCAATCACGTGGGAATCACATGGGAATCACGTGTAATCACGTGGGAGTCACGTGGATTTCACGTGGGAATTCCGTGGAAATCACGGGGGAATCACGTGTCAATCATGAGGGAAAAACGTGGGAATCACGTGTCAATCACGTGGGAAACACGTGTCAATCACGTGGGAATCACGTGTAAATCACGTGGGAATCACGTGTCAATCATGTGTCAATCACGTGGTAATCACGGGGGAATCACGTGGGAATCACGTGGGATCACGTGGGAATCACGTGACAATCATTTGTGAATCACGTGGTAATACGTGTAAATCACGTGAGAATCACGTGGGAATCACAAGGAAATCACATGTCAATCACGTGGGAATCACATGTCAATCACGATGGAATCACTTGGGAATCACGTGTCAATCACGGCGGAATCACGTGATAATCACGTGTAAATCACGTGGGAATCCCGTGGGAATCACAAGGAAATCACGTGTCAAACACAAGGAAATCACGTGTCAATCACGTGGGAAACACGTGTCAATCACCTGGGAATCACGTGGGAATCACGTGTCAATCACGGTGGAATCACGTGTGAATCACGTGTGAATCACGTGTCAATCATGTGGGAATCACGTGGGAAACATGTGGGAATCACGTGGGAATCACGTGTCAATCATGTGGGAATCACGTGGGAATCACGTGTCAATCACATGGGAATCACGTGGGAATCACGTCGGAATCTCGTGCCAATCACGTGGGAATCACGTGGGAATCACGTGGGAATCACGTGTCAATCACGTGTCAATCACGTGGGAATCACGTGGGAATCACGTGGGAATCCCGAGTCAATCACGTGGGAATCACGTGGGAATCACGTGGGAATCACGTGTCATTCACGTGGGAATCACGTGGGAATCACGTTTCAATCACGTGGGAATCATGTGTCAATCACGTGGGAATCACGTGTCACTCACTTGGGAATCACATGGGAATCACGTGATAATCACGTGGGACTCACGGGGGAATCACGTGTCAATCACCTGGGAATCACGTGGGAATCACGTCAGAATCACGTGTCAATCACGTGGGAATCACGGGGGAATCACGTGTCAATCACCTGGGAATCACGTGGGAATCACGTCAGAATCACGTGTCAATCACGTGGGAATCACATGGGAATCACGTGTCAATCAGGTGGGAATCTCGTGGGAGTCAGGTGGGAAACACTTGTCAGTCACGTGGGAATCACGTGGCAATCACATGGGAATAACGAGAGAATCACGTGGCAATCACGTGGGATTCACGAGAGAATCACGTGGGAATCACGTGGGAATCACGTTTCAATCACGAGTGATTCACGTGGGAATCACGTGGCAATCACATGGGAATAACGAGAGAATCACGTGGCAATCACGTGGGATTCACGAGAGAATCACGTGGGAATCACGTGGGAATCACGTGTCAATCACGAGTGATTCACGTGGGAATCAAGTGTCAATCATGTGAGAATCTCGTGGGAGTCAGGTGGGAATCACTTGTCAATCACGTGGGATTCACGTGGGAATCACATGGGAATCACGAGAGAATCACATGGCAATCACGTGGGAATCACGAGAGAATCACGTGGCAGTCACGTGGGAATCACGTGGGAATCACATGGGAATCACGAGAGAATCACATGGGAATCACGTGGGAATCACATGTCAATCACGTGGGAATCATGTGGGAATCACGTGGCAATCACGAGTGAATCACGTGGGAATCACGTGTCAATCACGTGGGAATCACGTGGGAATCACATTTTTATCACGTGTCAATCATGTGGGAATCACGAGGGAATCACGTGAAAATCACTGGGAATCACGTGGGAATCACGTGGAAATCAGGTGTCAATCACGTGGGAATCATGTGTGAATCACGTGTCAACCACATGTCAATCACGTGGGAATCACGTGTCAATCACGTGGGAATCACGTGGGAATCATGTGGGAATCACGTGTCAATCACGTGGAAATCACGTGTCAATCACGTGGGAATCACGTGTCAATCACCTGGGAATCACGTGGGAATCACGTGTCAATCACGGTGGAATCACGTGTGAATCTCGTGTGAATCACGTGTCAATCATGTGGGAATCACGTGGGAATCACGGGGGAGTCACGTGGGAATCGGGTGAGAATCACGTGTCAATCATGTGGGAATCACGTGGGAATCACGTGTCAATCACGTGGGTGTCAATCACGATGGAATCACTTGGGAATCACGTGTCAATCACGGGGGAATCACGTGGGAATCACGTGTCAATCACGGTAGAAACACGTGTGAATCACGTGTGAATCACGTGTCAATCATGTGGGAATCACTTGGGAATCATGTGGGAATCACGTGGGAATAACGTGGGAATCACGTGGGAATCACGTGTCAATCACGGTGGAAACACGTGTGAATCACGTGTGAATCACGTGTCAATCATGTGGGAATCACGTGGGAATCATGTGGGAATCTCGTGGGAATAACGTGTCAATCATGTGGGAATCACGTGGGAATAACGTGGGAATCACGTGTCAATCATCTAGGAATCACGTGTCAATCACGTGGGAATCACGTGGGAATCACGTGGGATCACGTGGGAATCATGTGACAATCATTTGTGAATCACGTGGTAATCACGTGTAAATCACGTGAGAATCACGTGGGAATCACAAGGAAATCACATGTCAATCACGTGGGAATCACATGTCAATCACGATGGAATCACTTGGGAATCACGTGTCAATCACGGGGGAATCACGTGGGAATCACGTGTCAATCACGGTGGAAACACGTGTGAATCACGTGTGAATCAAGTGTCAATCATGTGGGAATCACGTGGGAATCATGTGGGAATCACGTGGGAATCACGTGTCAATCATGTGGGAATCACGTGGGAATCACGTGTCAATCACGTGGGAATCACGTGGGAATCACAAGGAAATCACATGTCAATCACGTGGGAATCACATGTCAATCACGATGGAATCACTTGGGAATCACGTGTCAATCACGGGGGAATCACGTGGGAATCACGTGTCAATCACGGTGGAAACACGTGTGAATCACGTGTGAATCACGTGTCAATCATGTGGGAATCACGTGGGAATCATGTGGGAATCACGTCGGAATCTCGTGCCAATCACGTGGGAATCACGTGGGAATCACGTGGGAATCACGTGGGAATCACGTGGGAATTACGTGGGAATCATGTGACAATCATTTGTGAATCACGTGGTAATCACGTGTAAATCACGTGAGAATCACGTGGGAATCACAAGGAAATCACATGTCAATCACGTGGGAATCCCGAGTCAATCACGTGGGAATCACGTGGGAATCACGTGGGAATCACGTGTCAATCATGTGGGAATCACGTGGGAATCACGTGTCAATCACGTGTCAATCACGTGGTAATCACGGGGGAATCACGAGGGAATCACGTGGAAATCACGTGGGAATCACGTGGGAATCACATGGGAATGACGTGTCAATCACGTGGGAATCATGTGGGAATCACGTGGGAATCAGGTGTCAATCACGTGGGAAAAACGTGTCAATCACGTGGGAATCACGTGGGAATAACGTGGGAACCACGTGTCAATCATCTAGGAATCACGTGTCAATCACGTGGGAATCACGTGGGAATCACGTGGGAATCACGTGGGAATCACATGGGAATGACGTGTCAATCACGTGGGAATCACGTGGGAATCACGTGTCAATCACGTGGGAATCACGTGGGAATCACGTGGGAATCACGTGTGGATCACGTTACAATCATTTGGGAATCACGTGGGAATCACGTGTCAATCACGTGGGAATCACGTGGGAATCACGTGTCAATCACGTGGGAATCACGTGGGAATAACGTGGGAATCACGTGTCAATCATCTAGGAATCACGTGTCAATCACGTGGGAATCACGTGGGAATCACGTGGGAATCACGTGTCAATCATCTAGGAATCACGTGTCAATCACGTGGGAATCACGTGGGAATCACGTGTCAGTCACGTGGGAATCACATGGGAATCACGTGGGAATCACGTGTGGATCACGTTACAATCATTTGGGAATCACGTGGGAATAACGTGTCAATCACGTGGGAATCACATGGGAATCACGTGTAATCACGTGGGAGTCACGTGGATTTCACGTGGGAATCCCGTGAAAATCACGTGGGAATCACGTGGGAATCACATGGGAATGACGTATCAATCACGTGGGAATCTTGTGGGAATCACGTGGGAATCACGTGTCAATCACGTGGGAATCACGTGGGAATAACGTGTCAATCATGTGGGAATCACGTGGGAATAACGTGGGAATCACGTGTCAATCATCTAGGAATCACGTGTCAATCACGTGGGAATCACGTGGGAATCACGTGGGAATCACGTGTCAAACATCTAGGAATCACGTGTCAATCACGTGGGAATCACGTGGGAATCACGTGTCAATCACGTGGGAATCACGTGGGAATCACGTGGGAATCACGTGTGGATCACGTGACAATCATTTGGGAATCACGTGGGAATCACGTGTCAATCACGTGGGAATCACGTGGGAATCACGTGTCAATCACGTGGGAATCACGTGGGAATCACGTGTCAATCACGTGGGAATCACGTGGGAATAACGTGGGAATCACGTGTCAATCACATGGGAATCACGTGTAAATCACGTGGGAATCACGTGTCAATCATGAGGGAATCACGTGTCAATCACGTGGGAAACACGTGTCAATCACATGGGAATCACGTGTAAATCACGTGGGAATCACGTGTCAATCATGTGTCAATCACGTGGTAATCACGGGGGAATCACGTGGGAATCACGTGGGATCACGTGGGAATCACGTGGGAATCACGTGGGAATCACATGGGAATGACGTGTCAATCACGTGGGAATCACGTGGGAATCACGTGTCAATCACGTGGGAATCACGTGGGAATCACGTGGGAATCACGTGTGGATCACGTGACAATCATTTGGGAATCACGTGGGAATCACGTGTCAATCACGTGGGAATCACGTGGGAATCACGTGTCAATCACGTGGGAATCACGTGGGAATAACGTGGGAATCACGTGTCAATCATCTAGGAATCACGTGTCAATCACGTGGGAATCACGTGGGAATCACGTGGGAATCACGTGTCAATCATCTAGGAATCACGTGTCAATCACGTGGGAATCACGTGGGAATCACGTGTCAATCACGTGGGAATCACATGGGAATCACGTGGGAATCACGTGTGGATCACGTTACAATCATTTGGGAATCACGTGGGAATAACGTGTCAATCACGTGGGAATCACATGGGAATCACGTGTAATCACGTGGGAGGCACGTGGATTTCACGTGGGAATCCCGTGGAAATCACGGGGGAATCACGTGTCAATCATGAGGGACAAATGTGGGAGTCACGTGGGAATCACGTGTCAATCACGTGTCAATCTCGTGGTAATCACGGGGGAATCACGTGGGAATCACGTGGAAATCACGTGGGAATCACGTGGGAATCACATGGGAATGACGTATCAATCACGTGGGAATCTTGCGGGAATCACGTGGGAATCACGTGTCAATCACGTGGGAATCACGTGGGAATAACGTGTCAATCATGTGGGAATCACGTGGGAATAACGTGGGAATCACGTGTCAATCATCTAGGAATCACGTGTCAATCACGTGGGAATCACGTGGGAATCACGTGGGAATCACGTGTCAAACATCTAGGAATCACGTGTCAATCACGTGGGAATCACGTGGGAATCACGTGTCAATCACGTGGGAATCACGTGGGAATCACGTGGGAATCACGTGTGGATCACGTGAAAATCATTTGTGAATCACGTGGGAATCACGTGTCAATCACGTGGGAATCACGTGGGAATCACGTGTCAATCACGTGGGAATCACATGTGAATAAGGTGGGAATCACGTGTCAATCATCTAGGAATCACGTGTCAATCACGTGGGAATCACGTGGGAATCACGTGGGAATCACGTGTCAAACATCTAGGAATCACGTGTCAATCACGTGGGAATCACGTGGGAATCACGTGGGAATCACGTGTCAATCATCTAGGAACCACGTGTCAATCACGTGGGAATCACGTGGGAATCACGTGTCAATCACGTGGGAGTCATGTAGGAATCACGTGGGAATCACGTGTGGATCACGTGACAATCATTTGGGAATCACGTGGGAATCACGTGTCAATCACGTGGGAATCACTTGGGAATCACGTGTCAATCACGTGGGAATCACGTGGATTTCACGTGGGAATCCCGTGGAAATCACGGGGGAATCACGTGTCAATCATGAGGGAATCACGTGTCAATCACGTGGGAAACACGTGTCAATCACATGGGAATCACGTGTAAATCACGTGGGAATCACGTGTCAATCATGTGTCAATCACGTGGTAATCACGGGGGAATCACGTGGGAATCACGTGGGATCACGTGGGAATCATGTGACAATCATTTGTGAATCACGTGGTAATCACGTGTAAATCACGTGAGAATCACGTGGGAATCACAAGGAAATCACATGTCAATCACGTGGGAATCACATGTCAATCACGATGGAATCACTTGGGAATCACGTGTCAATCACGGGGGAATCACGTGGGAATCACGTGTCAATCACGGTGGAAACACGTGTGAATCACGTGTGAATCACGTGTCAATCATGTGGGAATCACGTGGGAATCATGTGGGAATCACGTGGGAATAACGTGTCAATCATGTGGGAATCACGTGGGAATAACGTGGGAATCACGTGTCAATCATCTAGGAATCACGTGTCAATCACGTGGGAATCACGTGGGAATCACGTGGGAATCACGTGTCAAACATCTAGGAATCACGTGTCAATCACGTGGGAATCACGTGGGAATCACGTGTCAATCACGTGGGAATCACGTGGGAATCACGTGGGAATCACGTGTGGATCACGTGACAATCATTTGGGAATCACGTGGGAATCACGTGTCAATCACGTGGGAATCACGTGGGAATCACGTGTCAATCACGTGGGAATCACATGTGAATAAGGTGGGAATCACGTGTCAATCATCTAGGAATCACGTGTCAATCACGTGGGAATCACGTGGGAATGACGTGGGAATCACGTGTCAAACATCTAGGAATCACGTGTCAATCACGTGGGAATCACGTGGGAATCACGTGGGAATCACGTGTCAATCATCTAGGAACCACGTGTCAATCACGTGGGAATCACGTGGGAATCACGTGTCAATCACGTGGGAGTCATGTAGGAATCACGTGGGAATCACGTGTGGATCACGTGACAGTCATTTGGGAATCACGTGGGAATCACGTGTCAATCACGTGGGAATCACTTGGGAATCACGTGTCAATCACGTGGGAATCACGTGGATTTCACGTGGGAATCCCGTGGAAATCACGGGGGAATCACGTGTCAATCATGAGGGAATCACGTGTCAATCACGTGGGAAACACGTGTCAATCACATGGGAATCACGTGTAAATCACGTGGGAATCACGTGTCAATCATGTGTCAATCACGTGGTAATCACGGGGGAATCACGTGGGAATCACGTGGGATCACGTGGGAATCACGTGGGAATCACGTGGGAATCACATGGAATGACGTGTCAATCACGTGGGAATCACGTGGGAATCACGTGTCAATCACGTGGGAATCACGTGGGAATAACGTGTCAATCATGTGGGAATCACGTGGGAATAACGTGGGAATCACGTGTCAATCATCTAGGAATCACGTGTCAATCACGTGGGAATCACGTGGGAATCACGTGGGAATCACGTGTCAAACATCTAGGAATCACGTGTCAATCACGTGGGAATCACGTGGGAATCACGTGTCAATCACGTGGGAATCACGTGGGAATCACGTGGGAATCACGTGTGGATCACGTGAAAATCATTTGTGAATCACGTGGGAATCACGTGTCAATCACGTGGGAATCACGTGGGAATCACGTGTCAATCACGTGGGAATCACATGTGAATAAGGTGGGAATCACGTGTCAATCATCTAGGAATCACGTGTCAATCACGTGGGAATCACGTGGGAATCACGTGGGAATCACGTGTCAAACATCTAGGAATCACGTGTCAATCACGTGGGAATCACGTGGGAATCACGTGGGAATCACGTGTCAATCATCTAGGAACCACGTGTCAATCACGTGGGAATCACGTGGGAATCACGTGTCAATCACGTGGGAGTCATGTAGGAATCACGTGGGAATCACGTGTGGATCACGTGACAATCATTTGGGAATCACGTGGGAATCACGTGTCAATCACGTGGGAATCACTTGGGAATCACGTGTCAATCACGTGGGAATCACGTGGATTTCATGTGGGAATCCCGTGGAAATCACGGGGCAATCACGTGTCAATCATGAGGGAATCACGTGTCAATCACGTGGGAAACACGTGTCAATCACATGGGAATCACGTGTAAATCACGTGGGAATCACGTGTCAATCATGTGTCAATCACGTGGTAATCACGGGGGAATCACGTGGGAATCACGTGGGATCACGTGGGAATCATGTGACAATCATTTGTGAATCACGTGGTAATCACGTGTAAATCACGTGAGAATCACGTGGGAATCACAAGGAAATCACATGTCAATCACGTGGGAATCACATGTCAATCACGATGGAATCACTTGGGAATCACGTGTCAATCACGGGGGAATCACGTGGGAATCACGTGTCAATCACGGTGGAAACACGTGTGAATCACGTGTGAATCACGTGTCAATCATGTGGGAATCACGTGGGAATCATGTGGGAATCACGTGGGAATAACGTGTCAATCATGTGGGAATCACGTGGGAATAACGTGGGAATCACGTGTCAATCATCTAGGAATCACGTGTCAATCACGTGGGAATCACGTGGGAATGACGTGGGAATCACGTGTCAAACATCTAGGAATCACGTGTCAATCACGTGGGAATCACGTGGGAATCACGTGGGAATCACGTGTCAATCATCTAGGAACCACGTGTCAATCACGTGGGAATCACGTGGGAATCACGTGTCAATCACGTGGGAGTCATGTAGGAATCACGTGGGAATCACGTGTGGATCACGTGACAGTCATTTGGGAATCACGTGGGAATCACGTGTCAATCACGTGGGAATCACTTGGGAATCACGTGTCAATCACGTGGGAATCACGTGGATTTCACGTGGGAATCCCGTGGAAATCACGGGGGAATCACGTGTCAATCATGAGGGAATCACGTGTCAATCACGTGGGAAACACGTGTCAATCACATGGGAATCACGTGTAAATCACGTGGGAATCACGTGTCAATCATGTGTCAAAAACGTGGTAATCACGGGGGAATCACGTGGGAATCACGTGGGATCACGTGGGAATCACGTGTAAATCACGTGGGAATCACGTGTCAATCATGTGTCAATCACGTGGGAATCACGTGGGAATCACGTGTCAATCACGTGGGAATCACGTGGGAATCACGTGGGAATCACGTGTCAATCATCTAGGAATCACGTGTCAATCACGTGGGAATCACGTGGGAATCACGTGTCAATCACGTGGGAATCACATGGGAATCACGTGGGAATCACGTGTGGATCACGTTACAATCATTTGGGAATCACGTGGGAATAACGTGTCAATCACGTGGGAATCACATGGGAATCACGTGTAATCACGTGGGAGGCACGTGGATTTCACGTGGGAATCCCGTGGAAATCACGGGGGAATCACGTGTCAATCATGAGGGACAAATGTGGGAGTCACGTGGGAATCACGTGTCAATCACGTGTCAATCTCGTGGTAATCACGGGGGAATCACGTGGGAATCACGTGGAAATCACGTGGGAATCACGTGGGAATCACATGGGAATGACGTATCAATCACGTGGGAATCTTGCGGGAATCACGTGGGAATCACGTGTCAATCACGTGGGAATCACGTGGGAATAACGTGTCAATCATGTGGGAATCACGTGGGAATAACGTGGGAATCACGTGTCAATCATCTAGGAATCACGTGTCAATCACGTGGGAATCACGTGGGAATCACGTGGGAATCACGTGTCAAACATCTAGGAATCACGTGTCAATCACGTGGGAATCACGTGGGAATCACGTGTCAATCACGTGGGAATCACGTGGGAATCACGTGGGAATCACGTGTGGATCACGTGACAATCATTTGTGAATCACGTGGGAATCACGTGTCAATCACGTGGGAATCACGTGGGAATCACGTGTCAATCACGTGGGAATCACATGTGAATAAGGTGGGAATCACGTGTCAATCATCTAGGAATCACGTGTCAATCACGTGGGAATCACGTGGGAATCACGTGGGAATCACGTGTCAAAAATCTAGGAATCACGTGTCAATCACGTGGGAATCACGTGGGAATCACGTGGGAATCACGTGTCAATCATCTAGGAACCACGTGTCAATCACGTGGGAATCACGTGGGAATCACGTGTCAATCACGTGGGAGTCATGTAGGAATCACGTGGGAATCACGTGTGGATCACGTGACAATCATTTGGGAATCACGTGGGAATCACGTGTCAATCACGTGGGAATCACGTGGATTTCATGTGGGAATCCCGTGGAAATCACGGGGGAATCACGTGTCAATCATGAGGGAATCACGTGTCAATCACGTGGGAAACACGTGTCAATCACATGGGAATCACGTGTAAATCACGTGGGAATCACGTGTCAATCATGTGTCAATCACGTGGTAATCACGGGGGAATCACGTGGGAATCACGTGGGATCACGTGGGAATCATGTGACAATCATTTGTGAATCACGTGGTAATCACGTGTAAATCACGTGAGAATCACGTGGGAATCACAAGGAAATCACATGTCAATCACGTGGGAATCACATGTCAATCACGATGGAATCACTTGGGAATCACGTGTCAATCACGGGGGAATCACGTGGGAATCACGTGTCAATCACGGTGGAAACACGTGTGAATCACGTGTCAATCATGTGGGAATCACGTGGGAATCATGTGGGAATCACGTGGGAATAACGTGTCAATCATGTGGGAATCACGTGGGAATAACGTGGGAATCACGTGTCAATCATCTAGGAATCACGTGTCAATCACGTGGGAATCACGTGGGAATCACGTGGGAATCACGTGTCAAACATCTAGGAATCACGTGTCAATCACGTGGGAATCACGTGGGAATCACGTGTCAATCACGTGGGAATCACGTGGGAATCACGTGGGAATCACGTGTGGATCACGTGACAATCATTTGGGAATCACGTGGGAATCACGTGTCAATCACGTGGGAATCACGTGGGAATCACGTGTCAATCACGTGGGAATCACATGTGAATCAGGTGGGAATCACGTGTCAATCATCTAGGAATCACGTGTCAATCACGTGGGAATCACGTGGGAATCACGTGGGAATCACGTGTCAAACATCTAGGAATCACGTGTCAATCACGTGGGAATCACGTGGGAATCACGTGGGAATCACGTGTCAATCATCTAGGAACCACGTGTCAATCACGTGGGAATCACGTGGGAATCACGTGTCAATCACGTGGGAGTCATGTAGGAATCACGTGGGAATCACGTGTGGATCACGTGACAATCATTTGGGAATCACGTGGGAATCACGTGTCAATCACGTGGGAATCACTTGGGAATCACGTGTCAATCACGTGGGAATCACGTGGATTTCATGTGGGAATCCCGTGGAAATCACGGGGGAATCACGTGTCAATCATGAGGGAATCACGTGTCAATCACGTGGGAAACACGTGTCAATCACATGGGAATCACGTGTAAATCACGTGGGAATCACGTGTCAATCATGTGTCAATCACGTGGTAATCACGGGGGAATCACGTGGGAATCACGTGGGATCACGTGGGAATCATGTGACAATCATTTGTGAATCACGTGGTAATCACGTGTAAATCACGTGAGAATCACGTGGGAATCACAAGGAAATCACATGTCAATCACCTGGGAATCACATGTCAATCACGATGGAATCACTTGGGAATCACGTGTCAATCACGGGGGAATCACGTGGGAATCACGTGTCAATCACGGTGGAAACACGTGTGAATCACGTGTGAATCACGTGTCAATCATGTGGGAATCACGTGGGAATCATGTGGGAATCACGTGGGAATCACGTGTCAATCATGTGGGAATCACGTGGGAATCACGTGTCAATCACGTGGGAATCACGTGGGAATCACGTCGGAATCTCGTGCCAATCACGTGGGAATCACGTGGGAATCACGTGGGAATCACGTGGGAATCACGTGGGAATTACGTGGGAATCCCGAGTCAATCACGTGGGAATCCCGAGTCAATCACGTGGGAATCACGTGGGAATCACGTGTCAATCATGTGGGAATCACGTGGGAATCACGTGTCAATCACGTGGGAATCACGAGGGAATCACGTTGGAATCTCGTGCCAATCACGTGGGAATCACGTGGGAATCACGTGGGAATCACGTGGGAATCACGTGGGAATTACGTGGGAATCCCGAGTCAATCACGTGGGAATCCCGAGTCAATCACGTGGGAATCACGTGGGAATCACGTGGGAATCACGTGTCAATCATCTAGGAACCACGTGTCAATCACGTGGGAATCACGTGGGAATCACGTGTCAATCACGTGGGAGTCATGTAGGAATCACGTGGGAATCACGTGTGGATCACGTGACAATCATTTGGGAATCACGTGGGAATCACGTGTCAATCACGTGGGAATCACTTGGGAAATACGTGTCAATCACGTGGGAATCACGTGTATTTCACGTGGGAATCCCGTGGAAATCACGGGGGAATCACGTGTCAATCATGTGGGAATCACGTGTCAATCACGTGGGAAACACGTGTCAATCACATGGGAATCACGTGTAAATCACGTGGGAATCACGTGTCAATCATGTGTCAATCACGTGGTAATCACGGGGGAATCACGTGGGAATCACGTGTGATCACGTGGGAATCATGTGACAATCATTTGTGAATCACGTGGTAATCACATGTAAATCACGTGAGAATCACGTGGGAATCACAAGGAAATCACATGTCAATCACGTGGGAATCACATGTCAATCACGATGGAATCACTTGGGAATCACATGTCAATCACGGGGGAAACACGTGTGAATCACGTGTGAATCACGTGTCAATCATGTGGGAATCACGTGGGAATCATGTGGGAATCACGTGGGAATAACGTGTCAATCATGTGGGAATCACGTGGGAATAACGTGGGAATCACGTGTCAATCATCTAGGAATCACGTGTCAATCACGTGGGAATCACGTGGGAATCACGTGGGAATCACGTGTCAAACATCTAGGAATCACGTGTCAATCACGTGGGAATCACGTGGGAATCACGTGTCAATCACGTGGGAATCACGTGGGAATCACGTGGGAATCACGTGTGGATCACGTGACAATCATTTGGGAATCACGTGGGAATCACGTGTCAATCACGTGGGAATCACGTGGGAATCACGTGTCAATCACGTGGGAATCACATGTGAATCAGGTGGGAATCACGTGTCAATCATCTAGGAATCTCGTGTCAATCACGTGGGAATCACCTGGGAATCACGTGGGAATCACGTGTAAAACATCTAGGAATCACGTGTCAATCACGTGGGAATCACGTGGGAATCACGTGGGAATCACGTGTCAATCATCTAGGAACCACGTGTCAATCACGTGGGAATCACGTGGGAATCACGTGTCAATCACGTGGGAGTCATGTAGGAATCACGTGGGAATCACGTGTGGATCACGTGACAATCATTTGGGAATCACGTGGGAATCACGTGTCAATCACGTGGGAATCACTTGGGAATCACGTGTCAATCACGTGGGAATCACGTGGATTTCACGTGGGAATCCCGTGGAAATCACGGGGGAATCACGTGTCAATCATGAGGGAATCACGTGTCAATCACGTGGGAAACACGTGTCAATCACATGGGAATCACGTGTAAATCACGTGGGAATCACGTGTCAATCATGTGTCAATCACGTGGTAATCACGGGGGAATCACGTGGGAATCACGTGGGATCACGTGGGAATCATGTGACAATCATTTGTGAATCACGTGGTAATCACGTGTAAATCACGTGAGAATCACGTGGGAATCACAAGGAAATCACATGTCAATCACGTGGGAATCACATGTCAATCACGATGGAATCACTTGGGAATCACGTGTCAATCACGGGGGAATCACGTGGGAATCACGTGTCAATCACGGTGGAAACACGTGTGAATCACGTGGGAATCACGTGTCAATCATGTGGGAATCACGTGGGAATCACGTGTCAATCACGTGGGAATCACGTGGGAATCACGTCGGAATCTCGTGCCAATCACGTGGGAATCACGTGGGAATCACGTGGGAATCACGTGGGAATCACGTGGGAATTACGTGGGAATCCCGAGTCAATCACGTGGGAATCCCGAGTCAATCACGTGGGAATCACGTGGGAATCACGTGGGAATCACGTGTCAATCATGTGGGAATCACGTGGGAATCACGTGTCAATCACGTGTCAATCACGTGGTAATCACGGGGGAATCACGAGGGAATCACGTGGAAATCACGTGGGAATCACGTGGGAATCACATGGGAATGACGTGTCAATCACGTGGGAATCATGTGGGAATCACGTGGGAATCACGTGTCAATCACGTGGGAATCACGTGGGAAAAACGTGTCAATCACGTGGGAATCACGTGGGAATAACGTGGGAATGACGTGTCAATCACGTGGGAATCACGTGGGAATCACGTGTCAATCACGTGGGAATCACGTAGGAATCACGTGGGAATCACGTGTGGATCACGTGACAATCATTTGGGAATCACGTGGGAATCACGTGTCAATCACGTGGGAATCACGTGGGAATCACGTGTCAATCACGTGGGAATCACGTGGGAATAACGTGGGAATCACGTGTCAATCATCTAGGAATCACGTGTCAATCACGTGGGAATCACGTGGGAATCACGTGGGAATCACGTGTCAAACATCTAGGAATCACGTGTCAATCACGTGGGAATCACGTGGGAATCACGTGTCAATCACGTGGGAATCACATGGGAATCACGTGGGAATCACGTGTGGATCACGTTACAATCATTTGGGAATCACGTGGGAATAACGTGTCAATCACGTGGGAATCACATGGGAATCACGTGTAATCACGTGGGAGTCACGTGGATTTCACGTGGGAATCCCGTGGAAATCACGGCGGAATCACGTGTCAATCATGAGGGAAAAACGTGGGAATCACGTGTCAATCACGTGGGAAACACGTGTCAATCACGTGGGAATCCCGTGTAAATCACGTGGGAATCACGTGTCAATCATGTGTCAATCACGTGGTAATCACGGGGGAATCACGTGGGAATCACGTGGGATCACGTGGGAATCACGTGACAATCATTTGTGAATCACGTGGTAATACGTGTAAATCACGTGAGAATCACGGGGGAATCACAAGGAAATCACATGTCAATCACGTGGGAATCACATGTCAATCACGATGGAATCACTTGGGAATCACGTGTCAATCACGGCGGAATCACGTGATAATCACGTGTAAATCACGTGGGAATCACGTGGGAATCACAAGGAAATCACGTGTCAAACACAAGGAAATCACGTGTCAATCACGTGGGAAACACGTGTCAATCACCTGGGAATCACGTGGGAATCACGTGTCAATCACGGTGGAATCACGTGTGAATCACGTGTGAATCACGTGTGAATCACGTGTCAATCATGTGGGAATCACGTGGGAAACATGTGGGAATCACGTGGGAATCACGTGTCAATCATGTGGGAATCACGTGGGAATCACGTGTCAATCACATGGGAATCACGTGGAAATCACGTCGGAATCTCGTGCCAATCACGTGGGAATCACGTGGGAATCACGTGTCAATCACGTGTCAATCACGTGGGAATCACGTGGGAATCACGTGGGAATCCCGAGTCAATCACGTGGGAATCACGTGGGAATCACGTGGGAATCACGTGTCATTCACGTGGGAATCACGTGGGAATCACGAGTCAATCATGAGGGAGTCACGTGGGAATCACGTGGGAAACCCGTGGAAATCACGTGGGAATCACTTGTCAATCACGAGTGAATCACGTGGGAATCACGTGTCAATCACGTGGGAATCACGTGGGAATCAAGTGGAAATCATGCATCAATCACGTGTCAATCACGTGTGAAGTACGTGAGAATCACGTGGGAATCACGTGGGAATCACGTGTCAATCACGTGGGAATCACGTGGGAATCATGCGTCAATCACGTGGGAATCATGTGGGAGTCACGTGGGAATCACGTGGGAATCAAGTCAGAATCACGTGGGTATATCGTGTCAATCACGTGGGAGTCATGTGGGAGTCATGTGTCAATCACGATGGAATCACGTGGTAATCAAGTGGTGATCATGCGTTTATCACGTGGAAATCACGTGTCAATCACGAGGGAATCACGTGGGAATCACGTGTTAATCACGTGGGAATCACTTGGGAATCACGTATCAATCACGTGGGAATATCGTGGGAATCACATTTAATCACGTGGAAATCACATGGGAATCTCATGTCAATCAAGTTGGAATCACGTGGGAATGACGTGTCAATCACGTTGGCATCACGTGGTAATCATTTGGGAATCACGTGTCATTCACGTTGGAATCATATGGGAATCAGGTGGGAATCACGTGGGAATCACGTGTCAATCACGTGGGAATCACGTGGGAATAACGTGGGAATAACGTGTCGATCCTATAGGAATCACGTAGGAATCACGTGGGAATCACGTGTCAATCACGTAGGAATCACGTGGGAATCACGTGGGAATCAGGTGTCAATCACGTGGGAATCATGTGGGAATCACGTGGGAATCACGTGACAATCATTTGGGAATCACCAGGGAATCACGTGGGAATCACGTGGGAATCACGTGGGAATGACGTGTAAATCACGTGGGAATCACGTGGGAATCACGTGGGAATCACGTGTCAATCCCATAGGAATCACGTGGGAATCACGTGGGAATCACGTGTCAATCACGTAGGAATCACGTGTAAATCACGTGGTTATCACGTGTGAATCACGTGTCAATCACGTGGGAATCACGTGGGAATCATGCGCCAATCACGTGGAATCACGTGGGAGTCACGTGAGAATCACGTGGGAATCACGTGGGAATCACGTGGGGATCACGTGACAATCACGTGGGAGTCATGTGGGAATCACGTGTCAATCATGATGTAATCACGTGGGAATCAAGTGGTAATCATGCGTCAACCACGTGGGAATCACATGGGAATCACGTGTCAATCACGTGGGTATCACTTGGGAATCACGTGTCAATCACTTGGGAATCACGTGGGAATCACGTGGGAATCACGTGTGGATCACGTGACAATCATTTGGGAATCACGTGGGAATCACGTGTCAATCACGTGGGAATCACGTTGGAATCACGTGTAAATCACGTGGGAGTCACTTGGATTTCACGTGGGAATCCCGTGGAAATCACGGGGGAATCACGTGTCAATCACGTGGGAAACACTTGTCAATCACGTGGGAATCACGTGTAAATAACGTGGGAATCACGTGTCAATCATGTGTCAATCACGTGGTAATCACGTGGGAATCACGTGGGAATCACGTGGGATCACGTGGGAATCACGTGACAATCATTTTTGAATCACGTGGTAATCACGTGTAAATCACGTGAGAATCACGTGGGAATCACAAGGAAATCACATGTCAATCACGTGGGAATCACGTGTCAATCACGATGGAATCACTTGGGAATCACGTGTCAATCACGGGGAAATCACGTGGTAATCACGTGTAAATCACGTGGGAATCACGCGGGATTCACAAGGAAATCATGTGTCAATCACAAGGAAATCACGTGTCAATCACGTGGGAAACACGTGTCAATCACCTGGGAATCACGTGGGAATCACGTGTCAATCACGGTGGAATCACGTGTGAATCTCGTGTGAATCACGTGTCAATCATGTGGGAATCACGTGGGAATCATGTGGGAATCACGTGGGAATCACGTGTCAATCATATGGGAATCACGTGGGAATCACGTGTCAATCACGTGGGAATCACGTGGGAGTCACGTCGGAATCTCGTGCAAATCACGTGGGAATCAAGTGGGAATCACGTGGGAATCACGTGGGAATCACAAGGAAATCACATGTCAATCACGTGGGAATCACGTGTCAATCACGATGGAATCACTTGGGAATCACGTGTCAATCATGAGGGAATCAAGTGGTAATCACGTGTAAATCACGTGGGAATCACGTGACAATCATTTGTGAATCACGTGGTAATCACGTGTGAATCACGTGTGAATCACGTGTCAATCATGTGGGAATCACGTGGGAATCATGTGGGAATCACGTGGGAATCACGTGTCAATCACGTGGGAATCACGTGGGAATGACGTGTCAATCACGTGGGAATCACGTGGGAATCACGTGTCAATCACGTGGAAATCACGTGGGAATAACGTGGGAATCACGTCTCAATCATCTAGGAATCACGTGTCAATCACGCGGGAATCACGTGGGAATTACGTGGGAATCACGTGTCAATCATCTAGGAATCACGTGTCAATCACGTGGAAATCACGTGGTAATCACGTGTCAATCACGTGGGAATCACATGGGAATCACGTGGGAATCACGTGTGGATCACGTTACAATCATTTGGGAATCACGTGGGAATCACGTGTCAATCACGTGGGAATCACATGGGAATCACGTGTAATCACGTGGGAGTCACGTGGATTTCACGTGGGAATCCCGTGGAAATCTCGGGGGAATCACGTGTCAATCATGAGGGAAAAACGTGGGAATCACGTGTCAATCACGCGGGAAACACGTGTCAATCACGTGGGAATCCCGTGTAAATCACGTGGAATCACGTGTCAATCATGTGTCAATCACGTGGTAATCACGGGGGAATCACGTGGGAATCACGTGGGATCACGTGGGAATCACGTGACAATCATTTGTGAATCACGTGGTAATACGTGTAAATCACGTGAGAATCACGTGGGAATCACAAGGAAATCACATGTCAATCACGTGGGAATCACATGTCAATCACGATGGAATCACTTGGGAATCACGTGTCAATCACGGTGGAATCACGTGATAATCACGTGTAAATCACGTGGGAATCACGTGGGAATCACAAGGAAATCACGTGTCAAACACAAGGAAATCACGTGTCAATCACGTGGGAAACACGTGTCAATCACTTGGGAATCACGTGGGAATCACGTGTCAATCACGGTGGAATCACGTGTGAATCACGTGTGAATCACGTGTCAATCATGTGGGAATCACGTGGGAATCATGTGGGAATCACGTGGGAATCACGTGTCAATCATGTGGGAATCACGTGGGAATCACGTGTCAATCACATGGGAATCACGTGGGAATCACGTCGGAATCTCGTGCCAATCACGTGGGAATCACGTTGGAATCACGTGGGAATCACGTGTCAATCACGTGTCAATCACGTGGGAATCACGTGGGAATCACGTGGGAATCCCGAGTCAATCACGTGGGAATCACGTGGGAATCACGTGGGAATCACGTGTCATTCACGTGGGAATCACGTGTGAATCACGAGTCAATCACGAGGGAGTCACGTGGGAATCACGTGGGAATCCCGTGGAAATCACGTGGGAATCACTTGTCAATCACGAGTGAATCACGTGGGAATCACGTGTCAATCACGTGGGAATCACGTGGGAATCAAGTGGAAATCATGCATCAATCACTTGTCAATCACGTGGGAATTACGTGAGAATCACGTGGGAATCACGTGGGAATCACGTGTCAATCACGTGGGAATCACGTGGGAATCATGCGTCAATCACGTGGGAATCATGTGGGAGTCACGTGGGAATCACGTGGGAATCAAGTCAGAATCACGTGGGTATATCGTGTCAATCACGTGGGAGTCATGTGGGAGTCACGTGTCAATCACGATGGAATCACGTGGTAATCAAGTGGTGATCATGCGTTTATCACGTGGGAATCACGTGTCAATCACGAGGGAATCACGTGGGAATCACGTGTTCATCACGTGGGAATCACTTGGGAATCACGTATCAATCACGTGGGAATATCGTGGGAATCACATTTAATCACGTGGAAATCACATGGAATCTCATGTCAATCAAGTTGGAATCACGTGGGAATGACGTGTCAATCACGTTGGCATCACGTGGTAATCATTTGGGAATCACGTGTCATTCACGTTGGAATCATATGGGAATCACGTGGGAATCACGTGGGAATCACGTGTCAATCACGTGGGAATCACGTGGGAATAACGTGGGAATAACGTGTCGATCCTATAGGAATCACGTAGGAATCACGTGGGAATCACGTGTCAATCACGTAGGAATCACGTGGGAATCACGTGGGAATCAGGTGTCAATCACGTGGAAATCATGTGGGCATCACGTGGGAATCACGTGACAATCATTTGGGAATCACCTGGGAATCATGTGGGAATCACGTGGGAATCACGTGGGAATGACGTGTAAATCACGTGGGAATCACGTGGGAATCACGTGGGAATCACGTGTCAATCCCATAGGAATCACGTGGGAATCACGTGGGAATCACGTGTCAATCACGTAGGAATCACGTGTAAATCACGTGGTTATCACGTGTGAATCACGTGTCAATCACGTGGGAATCACGTGGGAATCATGCGCCAATCACATGGAATCACGTGGGAGTCACGTGAGAATCACGTGGGAATCACGTGGGAATCACGTGGGGATCACGTGACAATCACGTGGGAGTCATGTGGGAATCACGTGTCAATCATGATGTAATCTCGTGGGAATCAAGTGGTAATCATGCGTCAACCACGTGGGAATCACATGGGAATCACGTGTCAATCACGTGGGAATCACTTGGGAATCACGTGTCAATCACGTGGGAATCACGTGGGAATCACGTGAGAATCACGTGTGGATCACGTGACAATCATTTGGGAATCACGTGGGAATCACGTGTCAATCACGTGGGAATCACGTTGGAATCACGTGTAAATCACGTGGGAGTCACGTGGATTTCACGTGGGAATCCTGTGGAAATCACGGGGGAATCACGAGTCAATCACTTGGGAAACACGAGTCAATCACGTGAGAATCACGTGTAAATCACGTGGGAATCACGTGTCAATCATGTGTCAATCACGTGGTAATCACGGGGGAATCACGTGGGAATCACGTGGAATCACGTGGGAATCACGTGACAATCATTTGTGAATCACGTGGTAATCACGTGTAAATCACGTGAGAATCACGTGGGAATCACAAGGAAATCACATGTCAATCACGTGGGAATCACGTGTCAATCACGATGGAATCACTTGGGAATCACGTGTCAATCATGGGGGAATCACGTGGTAATCACGTGTAAATCACGTGGGAATCACGCGGGAATCACAAGGAAATCACGTGTCAATCACAAGGAAATCACGTGTCAATCACGTGGGAAACACGTGTCAATCACCTGGGAATCACGTGGGAATCACGTGTCAACACGGTGGAATCACGTGTGAATCACGTGTCAATCATGTGGGAATCACGTGGGAATCATGTGGGAATCACGTGGGAATCACGTGTCAATCATGTGGGAATCACGTGGGAATCACGTGTCAATCACGTGGGAATCACGTCGGAATCTCGTGCCAATCACGTGGGAATCAAGTGGGAATCACGTGGGAATCACGTGGGAATTACGTGGGAATCACGTGTCAATCACGTGGGAATCACATAGGAATCACGTGGGAATCACGTGACAATCATTTGGGAATCACGTGGGAATCAGGTGTCAATCACATGGGAATCACGTGGGAATCACGTGGGAATCACGTGTCAATCACGTGTCAATCTCGTGGTAATCACGGGGGAATCACGTGGGAATCACGTGGAAATCACGTGGGAATCACGTGGGAATCACATGGGAATGACGTATCAATCACGTGGGAATCTTGTGGGAATCACGTGGGAATCACGTGTCAATCACGTGGGAATCACGTTTCAATCACGTGGGATTCACGTGTCACTCACTTGGGAATCACGTGGGAATCACGTGATAATCACGTGGGAATCACGTGTCAATCACTTGGGAATCACGTGGGAATCACGTTGAAATCATGCGTCAATCACGTGGGAAACACGTGGGAGTCACGTGGGAATCACGTGGGAATCAAGGGGGAATCACGTGGGTATCACGTGTCAATCACGTGGGAGTCATGTGAGAGTCATGTGTCAATCATGATGGAATCACGTGGGAATCAAGTGGTGATCATGCATCAATCACGTGGGAATCACGTGTGAGTCACGTGGGAATCACATGGAAATCACGTGGTAATCATGTGGGAATCACGTTGGAATCACCTGTCAATATCGTGTGAATCATGTGGGAATCACTTGTCAATCATTTGGGAATCACCTGGGAATCACGTGTTAATCACGAGGGAATCACGTGGGAATCACCTATGAATTACGTGGGAATCACGTGGGAATGACATGTCAATCACGTGGGAATCACGTGGGAATCACGTGGGAATCACGTGTCAATATCGTGTGAATCATGTGGGAATCACGTGGGAATCACGTGTGAATCACGTGTCAATCACGTGGGAATCACGTGGGAATCATGTGCCAATCACGTGGGAATCACGTGGGAATCACGTGAGAATCACGTGGGAATCACGTGGGAATCACGTGGAGATCACGTGACAATCACGTGGGAGTCATGTGGGAATCACGTGTCAATCATGATGGAATCACGTGGGAATCAAGTGGTAATCATAGGTCAACCACGTGGGAATCACATGGGAATCACGTGCTAATCACGTGGGAATCACGCTGGAATCACGTGTCAATATCGTGGGAATCATGTGGGAATCACTTTTCAATCATTTGGGAATCACGTGGGAATCACGTGTCAATCACGTGGGAATCACGTGGGAATCACGTGTAATCACGTGGGAGTCACGTGGATTTCACGTGGGAATCCCGTGGAAATCACGGGGGAATCACGTGTCAATCATGAGGGAATCACGTGGGAATCACGTGTCAATCACGTGGGAAACACGTGTCAATCACGTGGGAATCACGTGTAAATCACGTGGGAATCACGTGTCAATCATGTGTCAATCACGTGGTAATCACGGGGGAATCACGTGGGAATCACGTGGGATCACGTGGGAATCACGTGACAATCATTTGTGAATCACGTGGTAATACGTGTAAATCACGTGAGAATCACGTGGGAATCACAAGGAAATCACATGTCAATCACGTGGGAATCACATGTCAATCATGATGGAATCACTTGGGAATCACGTGTCAATCACGGGGGAATCACGTGGTAATCACGTGTAAATCACGTGGGAATCACGTGGGAATCACAAGGAAATCACGTGTCAAACACAAGGAAATCACGTGTCAATCACGTGGGAAACACGTGTCAATCACTTGGGAATCACGTGGGAATCACGTGTCAATCACGGTGGAATCACGTGTGAATCACGTGTCAATCATGTGGGAATCACGTGGGAATCACGTGTCAATCACATGGGAATCACGTGGGAATCACGTCGGAATCTCGTGCCAATCACGTGGGAATCACGTGGGAATCACGTGGGAATCACGTGGGAATCACGTGGGAATCACGTGGGAATCACGTGGGAATCACGTCGGAATCTCGTGCCAATCATGTGGGAATCACGTGGGAATCACGTGGGAATCACGTGTCAATCACATGGGAATCACGTGGGAATCACGTCGGAATCTCGTGCCAATCACGTGGGAATCACGAGGGAATCACGTGGGAATCACGTGGGAATCACGTGGGAATCACGTGGGAATCACGTGGGAATTACGTGGGAATCACGTGTCAATCACGTGGGAATCACGTGGGAATCACGTGGGAATCACGTGACAATCATTTGGGAATCACGTGGGAATCAGGTGTCAATCACGTGGGAATCACGTGGGAATCACGTGTCAATCACGTGTCAATCATGTGGGAATCACGTGGGAATCACGTGGGAATCCCGAGTCAATCACGTGGGAATCACGTGGGAATCATGTGGGAATCACGTGTCATTCACGTGGGAATCACGTGGGAATCACGAGTCAATCACGAGGGAGTCACGTGGGAATCACGTGGGAATCCCGTGGAAATCACGTGGGAATCACTTGTCAATCACGAGTGAATCACGTGGGAATCACGTGTCAATCACGTGGGAATCACGTGGGTATCAAGTGGAAATTATGTATCAATCACGTGTCAATCACGTGGGAATTACGTGAGAATCACGTGGGAATCACGTGGGAATCACGTGTCAATCACGTGGGAATCATGTGGGAATCATGCGTCAATCACGTGGGAATCATGTGGGAGTCACGTGGGAATCACGTGGGAATCAAGTCAGAATCACGTGGGTATATCATGTCAATCACGTGGGAGTCATGTGGGAGTCACGTGTCAATCACAATGGAATCACGTGGTAATCAAGTGGTGATCATGCGTTTATCACGTGGGAATCACGTGTCAATCACGAGGGAATCACGTGGGAATCACGTGTTAATCACGTGGGAATCACTTGGGAATCACGTATCAATCACGTGGGCACATCGTGGGAATCACATTTAATCACGTGGAAATCACATGGGAATCTCATGTCAATCAAGTTGGAATCACGTGGGAATGACGTGTCAATCACGTTGGCATCACGTGGTAATCATTTGGGAATCACGTGTCTTTCACGTTGGAATCATATGGGAATCACGTGGGAATCACGTGGGAATCACGTGTCAATCACGTGGGAATCACGTGGGAATAACGTGGGAATAACGTGTCGATCCTACAGGAATCATGTGGGAATCACGTGGGAATCACGTGTCAATCACGTAGGAATCACGTGGGAATCACGTGGGAATCACGTGTCAATCACGTGGGTATCATGTGGGAATTACGTGGGAATCACGTGACAATCATTTGGGAATCACCTGGGAATCACGTGGGAATCATGTGGGAATCACGTGGGAATCACGTGGGAATGACATGTAAATCACGTGGGAATCACGTGGGATCACGTGGGAATCATGTGACAATCATTTGTGAATCACGTGGTAATCACGTGTAAATCACGTGAGAATCACGTGGGAATCACAAGGAAATCACATGTCAATCACGTGGGAATCACGTGTCAATCACGATGGAATCACTTGGGAATCACGTGTCAATCACGGGGGAATCACGTGGTAATCACGTGTAAATCACGTGGGAATCACGTGGGAATCACAAGGAAATCACGTGTCAAACACAAGGAAATCACGTGTCAATCACGTGGGAAACACGTGTCAATCACTTGGGAATCACGTGGGAATCACGTGTCAATCACGGTGGAATCACGTGTGAATCACGTGTCAATCATGTGGGAATCACGTGGGAATCATGTGGGAATCACGTGGGAATCACGTGTCAATCACGTGGGAATCACGTGGGAATCACGTGTCAATCACGTGGGAATCACGTGGGAATCACGTCGGAATCTCGTGCCAATCACGTGGGAATCACGTGGGAATCACGTGGGAATCACGTGGGAATCACGTGGGAATTACGTGGGAATCACGTGTCAATCACGTGGGAATCACGTGGAAATCACGTGGGAATCACGTGACAATCATTTGGGAATCACGTGGGAATCAGGTGTCAATCACGTGGGAATCACGTGGGAATCACGTGGGAATCACGTGGGAATCACGTGGGAATCACGTGTCAATCACGTGTCAATCACGTGGGAATCACGTGGGAATCACGTGGAAATCCCGAGTCAATCACGTGGGAATCACGTGGGAATCACGTGGGATTCACTTGTCAATCACGAGTGAATCACGTGGGAATCACGTGTTAATCACGTGGGAATCACGTGGGAATCAAGTGGAAATCATGCATCAATCACGTGTCAATCACGTGGGACTCTCGTGGGAATCTCCTGATAATCACGTGTCAATCACGTGGGAATAACGTGGGAATCACGTTTCAATCACTTGGGAATCACGTGGGATTCACGTGGGAATCACGTGTCAATCACGTGTCAATCATGTGAGAATCAAGTGGGAATCACGTGGAAATCACGTGTCAATCACGTGGGAATCACATGGGAATCACGTGGGAATCACGTGTCAATCCCATGGGTATCACGTGGGAATCACGTGGGAATCATGTGGGAATCACGTGTCAATCACGTAGGAATCACGTGTCAATCACGTGGGAATCACTTGGGAATCACGTGTCAATCACGTGGGAATCACATGGGAATCACGTGGGAATCACGTGTGGATCACGTGACAATCATTTTGGAATCACGTGGGAATCACGTGTCAATCACGTGGGAATCAAGTGCGAATCACGTGTCAATCACGTGGGAGTCACGTGGATTTCACGTGGGAATCCTGTGGAAATCACGGGGGAATCACGAGTCAATCACGTGTCAATCACGTGTCAATCACGTGGGAATCACGTGGGAATCACGTGGAAATCCCGAGTCAATCACGTGGGAATCACGTGGGAATCACGTGGGATTCACTTGTCAATCACGAGTGAATCACGTGGGAATCACGTGTTAATCACGTGGGAATCACGTGGGAATCAAGTGGAAATCATGCATCAATCACGTGTCAATCACGTGGGACTCTCGTGGGAATCTCCTGATAATCACGTGTCAATCACGTGGGAATAACGTGGGAATCACGTTTCAATCACTTGGGAATCACGTGGGATTCACGTGGGAATCACGTGTCAATCACGTGTCAATCATGTGAGAATCAAGTGGGAATCACGTGGAAATCACGTGTCAATCACGTGGGAATCACATGGGAATCACGTGGGAATCACGTGTCAATCCCATGGGTATCACGTGGGAATCACGTGGGAATCATGTGGGAATCACGTGTCAATCACGTAGGAATCACGTGTCAATCACGTGGGAATCACTTGGGAATCACGTGTCAATCACGTGGGAATCACATGGGAATCACGTGGGAATCACGTGTGGATCACGTGACAATCATTTTGGAATCACGTGGGAATCACGTGTCAATCACGTGGGAATCAAGTGCGAATCACGTGTCAATCACGTGGGAGTCACGTGGATTTCACGTGGGAATCCTGTGGAAATCACGTGGGAATCACGTGTCAATCATGTGTCAATCACGTGGTAATCACGGGGGAATCACGTGGTAATCACGTGGGATCACGTGGGAATCACGTGGGAAACACGTGTCAATCACGTGGGAATCACGTGTAAATCACGTGGGAATCACGTGTCAATCATGTGTCAATCACGTGGTAATCACGGGGGAATCACGTGGGAATCACGTGGGATCACGTGGGAATCACGTGACAATCATTTGTGAATCACGTGGTAATACGTGTAAATCACGTGAGAATCACGTGGGAATCACAAGGAAATCACATGTCAATCACGTGGGAATCACATGTCAATCATGATGGAATCACTTGGGAATCACGTGTCAATCACGGGGGAATCACGTGGTAATCACGTGTCAATCACGTGGGAATCACGTGGGAATCACAAGGAAATCACGTGTCAAACACAAGGAAATCACGTGTCAATCACGTGGGAAACACGTGTCAATCACTTGGGAATCACGTGGGAATCACGTCGGAATCTCGTGCCAATCACGTGGGAATCACGTGGGAATCACGTGGGAATCACGTGGGAATCACGTGGGAATTACGTGGGAATCACGTGGGAATCACGTCGGAATCTCGTGCCAATCATGTGGGAATCACGTGGGAATCACGTGGGAATCACGTGTCAATCACATGGGAATCACGTGGGAATCACGTCGGAATCTCGTGCCAATCACGTGGGAATCACGAGGGAATCACGTGGGAATCACGTGGGAATCACGTGGGAATCACGTGGGAATCACGTGGGAATCACGTGGGAATTACGTGGGAATCACGTGTCAATCACGTGGGAATCACGTGGGAATCACGTGACAATCATTTGGGAATCACGTGGGAATCAGGTGTCAATCACGTGGGAATCACGTGGGAATCACGTGGGAATCACGTGGGAATCACGTGGGAATCACGTGTCAATCACGTGGGAATCACGTGGAAATCACGTGGGAATCACGTGACAATCATTTGGGAATCACGTGGGAATCAGGTGTCAATCACGTGGGAATCACGTGGGAATCACGTGGGAATCACGTGGGAATCACGTGGGAATTACGTGGGAATCACGTGCCAATCACGTGGGAATCACGAGGGAATCACGTGGGAATCACGTGGGAATCACGTGGGAATCACGTGGGAATCACGTGGGAATCACGTGGGAATTACGTGGGAATCACGTGTCAATCACGTGGGAATCACGTGGAAATCACGTGGGAATCACGTGACAATCATTTGGGAATCACGTGGGAATCAGGTGTCAATCACGTGGGAATCACGTGGGAATCACGTGGGAATCACGTGGGAATCACGTGGGAATCACGTGTCAATCACGTGTCAATCACGTGGGAATCACGTGGGAATCACGTGGAAATCCCGAGTCAATCACGTGGGAATCACGTGGGAATCACGTGGGATTCACTTGTCAATCACGAGTGAATCACGTGGGAATCACGTGTTAATCACGTGGGAATCACGTGGGAATCAAGTGGAAATCATGCATCAATCACGTGTCAATCACGTGGGACTCTCGTGGGAATCTCCTGATAATCACGTGTCAATCACGTGGGAATAACGTGGGAATCACGTTTCAATCACTTGGGAATCACGTGGGATTCACGTGGGAATCACGTGTCAATCACGTGTCAATCATGTGAGAATCAAGTGGGAATCACGTGGAAATCACGTGTCAATCACGTGGGAATCACATGGGAATCACGTGGGAATCACGTGTCAATCCCATGGGTATCACGTGGGAATCACGTGGGAATCATGTGGGAATCACGTGTCAATCACGTAGGAATCACGTGTCAATCACGTGGGAATCACTTGGGAATCACGTGTCAATCACGTGGGAATCACATGGGAATCACGTGGGAATCACGTGTGGATCACGTGACAATCATTTTGGAATCACGTGGGAATCACGTGTCAATCACGTGGGAATCAAGTGCGAATCACGTGTCAATCACGTGGGAGTCACGTGGATTTCACGTGGGAATCCTGTGGAAATCACGGGGGAATCACGAGTCAATCACGTGGGAAACACGTGTCAATCACGTGGGAATCACGTGTAAATCACGTGGGAATCACGTGTCAATCATGTGTCAATCACGTGGTAATCACGGGGGAATCACGTGGTAATCACGTGGGATCACGTGGGAATCACGTGACAATCATTTGTGAATCACGTGGTAATCACGTGTAAATCACGTGAGAATCACGTGGGAATCACAAGGAAATCACATGTCAATCACGTGGGAATCACGTGTCAATCACGATGGAATCACTTGGGAATCACGTGTCAATCACGGGGGAATCACGTGGTAATCACGTGTAAATCACGTGGGAATCACGCGGGAATCACAAGGAAATCACGTGTCAGTCACAAGGAAATCACGTGTCAATCACGTGGGAAACACGTGTCAATCACCTGGGAATCACGTGGGAATCTCTTGTCAACACGGTGGAATCACGTGTGAATCACGTGTGAATCACGTGTCAATCATGTGGGAATCACGTGGGAATCATGTGGGAATCACGTGGGAATCACGTGTCAATCATGTGGGAATCACGTGGGAATCACGTGTCAATCACGTGGGAATCACGTGGGAATCACGTCGGAATCTCGTGCCAATCACGTGGGAATCAAGTGGGAATCACGTGGGAATCACGTGGGAATTACGTGGGAATCACGTGTCAATCACGTGGGAATCACGTGGGAATCACGTGGGAATCACGTGACAATCATTTGGGAATCACGTGGGAATCAGGTGTCAATCACGTGGGAATCACGTGGGAATCACGTGTCAATCACGTGTCAATCTTGTGGTAATCACGGGGGAATCACGTGGGAATCACGTGGAAATCACGTGGGAATCACGTGGGAATCACATGGGAATGACGTATCAATCACGTGGGAATCTTGTGGGAATCACGTGGGAATCATGTGTCAATCACGTGGGAATCACGTGGGAATAACGTGTCAATCATGTGGGAATCACGTGGGAATAACGTGGGAATCACGTGTCAATCATCTAGGAATCACGTGTCAATCACGTGGGAATCACGTGGGAATCACGTGGGAATCACGTGTCAAACATCTAGGAATCACGTGTCAATCACGTGGGAATCACGTGGGAATCACGTGTCAATCACGTGGGAATCACGTGGGAATCACGTGGGAATCACGTGTGGATCACGTGACAATCATTTGGGAATCACGTGGGAATCACGTGTCAATCACGTGGGAATCACGTGGGAATCACGTGTCAATCACGTGGGAATCACATGTGAATAAGGTGGGAATCACGTGTCAATCATCTAGGAATCACGTGTCAATCACGTGGGAATCACGTGGGAATCACGTGGGAATCACGTGTCAAACATCTAGGAATCACGTGTCAATCACGTGGGAATCACGTGGGAATCACGTGGGAATCACGTGTCAATCATCTAGGAACCACGTGTCAATCACGTGGGAATCACGTGGGAATCACGTGTCAATCACGTGGGAGTCATGTAGGAATCACGTGGGAATCACGTGTGGATCACGTGACAATCATTTGTGAATCACGTGGGAATCACGTGTCAATCACGTGGGAATCACTTGGGAATCACGTGTCAATCACGTGGGAATCTCGTGCATTTCACCAGGGAATCCCGTGGAAATCACGGGGGAATCACGTGTCAATCATGAGGGAATCACGTGGGAATCACGTGTCAATCACGTGGGAAACACGTGTCAATCACATGGGAATCACGTGTAAATCACGTGGGAATCACGTGTCAATCATGTGTCAATCACGTGGTAATCACGGGGGAATCACGTGGGAATCACGTGGGATCACGTGGGAATCATGTGACAATCATTTGTGAATCACGTGGTAATCACGTGTAAATCACGTGAGAATCACGTGGGAATCACAAGGAAATCACATGTCAATCACGTGGGAATCACATGTCAATCACGATGGAATCACTTGGGAATCACGTGTCAATCACGGGGGAATCACGTGGGAATCACGTGTCAATCACGGTGGAAACACGTGTGAATCACGTGTGAATCACGTGTCAATCATGTGGGAATCACGTGGGAATCATGTGGGAATCACGTGTCAATCATGTGGGAATCACGTGGGAATCACGTGTCAATCACGTGGGAATCACGTGGGAATCACGTCGGAATCTCGTGCCAATCACGTGGGAATCACGTGGGAATCACGTGGGAATCACGTGGGAATTACGTGGGAATCCCGAGTCAATCCCGTGGGAATCCCGAGTCAATCACGTGGGAATCACGTGGGAATCACGTGGGAATCACGTGGGAATCATGTGGGAATCACGTGGGAATCACGTGTCAATCACGTGGGAATCACGTGGGAAAAACGTGTCAATCACGTGGGAATCACGTGGGAATAACGTGGGAACCACGTGTCAATCATCTAGGAATCACGTGTCAATCACGTGGGAATCACGTGGGAATCACGTGGGAATCACATGGGAATGACGTGTCAATCACGTGGGAATCACGTGGGAATCACGTGTCAATCACGTGGGAATCATGTGGGAATCACGTGGGAATCACGTGTGGATCACGTGAAAATCATTTGGGAATCACGTGGGAATCACGTGTCAATCACGTGGGAATCACGTGGGAATCACGTGTCAATCACGTGGGAATCACGTGGGAATAACGTGGGAATCACGTGTCAATCATCTAGGAATCACGTGTCAATCACGTGCGAATCACGTGGGAATCACGTGGGAATCACGTGTGGATCACGTTACAATCATTTGGGAATCACGTGGGAATCACGTGTCAATCACGTGGGAATCACATGGGAATCACGTGTAATCACGTGGGAGTCACGTGGATTTCACGTGGGAATCCCGTGGAAATCACGGGGGAATCACGTGTCAATCATGAGGGAAAAACGTGGGAATCACGTGTCAATCACGTGGGAAACACGTGTCAATCACGTGGGAATCACGTGTAAATCACGTGGGAATCACGTGTCAATCATGTGTCAATCACGTGGTAATCACGGGGGAATCACGTGGGAATCACGTGGGATCACGTGGGAATCACGCGACAATCATTTGTGAATCACGTGGTAATACGTGTAAATCACGTGAGAATCACGTGGGAATCACAAGGAAATCACATGTCAATCACGTGGGAATCACATGTCAATCACGATGGAATCACTTGGGAATCACGTGTCAATCACGGCGGAATCACGTGATAATCACGTGTAAATCACGTGGGAATCACGTGTGAATCACAAGGAAATCACGTGTCAAACACAAGGAAAACACGTGTCAATCACGCGGGAAACACGTGTCAATCACTTGAGAATCACGTGGGAATCACGTGTCAATCACGGTGGAATCACGTGTGAATCACGTGTGAATCACGTGTCAATCATGTGGGAATCACGTGGGAAACATGTGGGAATCACGTGGGAATCACGTGTCAATCATGTGGGAATCACGTGGGAATCACGTGTCAATCACATGGGAATCACGTGGGAATCACGTCGGAATCTCGTGCCAATCACGTGGGAATCACGTGGGAATCACGTGGGAATCACGTGTCAATCACGTGTCAATCACGTGGGAATCACGTGGGAATCACGTGGGAATCCCGAGTCAATCACGTGGGAATCACGTGGGAATCACGTGGGAATCACGTGTCATTCACGTGGGAATCACGTGGGAATCACGAGTCAATCACGAGGGAGTCACGTGGGAATTACGTGGGAATCCCGTGGAAATCACGTGGGAATCACTTGTCAATCACGAGTGAATCACGTGGGAATCACGTGTCAATCACGTGGGAATCACGTCGGAATCAAGTGGAAATCATGCATCAATCACGTGTCAATCACGTGGGAATTACGTGAGAATCACGTGGGAATCACGTGGGAATCACGTGTCAATCACGTGGGAATCACGTGGGAATCATGCGTCAATCACGTGGGAATCATGTGGGAGTCACGTGGGAATCACGTGGGAATCAAGTCAGAATCACGTGGGTATATCGTGTCAATCACGTGGGAGTCATGTGGGAGTCACGTGTCAATCACGATGGAATCACGTGGTAATCAAGTGGTGATCATGCGTTTATCACGTGGGAATCACGTGTCAATCACGAGGGAATCACGTGGGAATCACGTGTTAATCACGTGGGAATCACTTGGGAATCACGTATCAATCACGTGGGAATATCGTGGGAATCACATTTAATCACGTGGAAATCACATGGGAATCTCATGTCAATCAAGTTGGAATCACGTGGGAATGACGTGTCAATCACGTTGGCATCACGTGGTAATCATTTGGGAATCACGTGTCATTCACGTTGGAATCATATGGGAATCACGTGGGAATCACGTGGGAATCACGTGTCAATCACGTGGGAATCACGTGGGAATAACGTGGGAATAACGTGTCGATCCTATAGGAATCACGTAGGAATCACGTGGGAATCACGTGTCAATCACGTAGGAATCACGTGGGAATCACGTGGGAATCAGGTGTCAATCACGTGGGAATCATGTGGGAATCACGTGGGAATCACGTGACAATCATTTGGGAATCACCAGGGAATCACGTGGGAATCACGTGGGAATGACGTGTAAATCACGTGGGAATCACGTGGGAATCACGTGGGAATCACGTGTCAATCCCATAGGAATCACGTGGGAATCACGTTGGAATCACGTGTCAATCACGTAGGAATCACGTGTAAATCACGTGGTTATCACGTGTGAATCACGTGTCAATCACGTGGGAATCACGTGGGAATCATGCGCCAATCACGTGGAATCACGTGGGAGTCACGTGAGAATCACGTGGGAATCACGTGGGAATCACGTGGGGATCACGTGACAATCACGTGGGAGTCATGTGGGAATCACGTGTCAATCATGATGTAATCACGTGGGAATCAAGTGGTAATCATGCGTCAACCACGTGGGAATCACATGGGAATCACGTGTCAATCACGTGGGAATCACTTGGGAATCACGTGTCAATCACGTGGGAATCACGTGGGAATCACGTGGGAATCACGTGTGGATCACGTGACAATCATTTGGGAATCACGTGGGAATCACGTGTCAATCACGTGGGAATCACGTTGGAATCACGTGTAAATCACGTGGGAGTCACGTGGATTTCACGTGGGAATCCCGTGGAAATCACGGGGGAATCACGTGTCAATCACGTGGGAAACACTTGTCAATCACGTGGGAATCACGTGTAAATAACGTGGGAATCACGTGTCAATCATGTGTCAATCACGTGGTAATCACGAGGGAATCACGTGGGAATCACGTGGGATCACGTGGAAATCACGTGACAATCATTTTTGAATCACGTGGTAATCACGTGTAAATCACGTGAGAATCACGTGGGAATCACAAGGAAATCACATGTCAATCACGTGGGAATCACGTGTCAATCACGATGGAATCACTTGGGAATCACGTGTCAATCACGGGGGAATCACGTGGTAATCACGTGTAAATCACGTGGGAATCACGCGGGATTCACAAGGAAATCATGTGTCAATCACAAGGAAATCACGTGTCAATCACGTGGGAAACACGTGTCAATCACCTGGGAATCACGTGGGAATCACGTGGGAATCACGTGACAATCATTTGGGAATCACGTGGGAATCAGGTGTCAATCACGTGGGAATCACGTGGGAATCACGTGTCAATCACGTGTCAATCTCGTGGTAATCACGGGGGAATCACGTGGGAATCACGTGGAAATCACATGGGACTCACGTGGGAATCACATGGGAATGACGTATCAATCACGTGGGAATCTTGTGGGAATCACGTGGGAATCACGTGTCAATCACGTGGGAATCACGTGGGAATAACGTGTCAATCATGTGGGAATCACGTGGGAATAACGTGGGAATCACGTGTCAATCAACTAGGAATCACGTGTCAATCACGTGGGAATCACGTGGGAATCACGTGGGAATCACGTGTCAAACATCTAGGAATCACGTGTCAATCACGTGGGAATCACGTGGGAATCACGTGTCAATCACGTGGGAATCACGTGGGAATCACGTGGGAATCACGTGTGGATCACGTGACAATCATTTGGGAATCACGTGGGAATCACGTGTCAATCACGTGGGAATCACGTGGGAATCACGTGTCAATCACGTGGGAATCACATGTGAATAAGGTGGGAATCATGTGTCAATCATCTAGGAATCACGTGTCAATCACGTGGGAATCACGTGGGAATCACGTGGGAATCACGTGTCAAACATCTAGGAATCACGTGTCAATCACGTGGGAATCACGTGGGAATCACGTGGGAATCACGTGTCAAGCATCTAGGAACCACGTGTCAATCACGTGGGAATCACGTGGGAATCACATGTCAATCACGTGGGAGTCATGTAGGAATCACGTGGGAATCACGTGTGGATCACGTGACATTCATTTGGGAATCACGTGGGAATCACGTGTCAATCACGTGGGAATCACTTGGGAATCACGTGTCAATCACGTGGGAATCACGTGGATTTCACGTGGGAATCCCGTGGAAATCACGGGGGAATCACGTGTCAATCATGAGGGAATCACGTGGGAATCACGTGTCAATCACGTGGGAAACACGTGTCAATCACTTGGGAATCACGTGTAAATCACGTGGGAATCACGTGTCAATCATGTGTCAATCACGTGGTAATCACGGGGGAATCACGTGGGAATCACGTGGGATCACGTGGGAATCATGTGACAATCATTTGTGAATCACGTGGTAATCACGTGTAAATCACGTGAGAATCACGTGGGAATCACAAGGAAATCACATGTCAATCACGTGGGAATCACATGTCAATCACGATGGAATCACTTGGGAATCACGTGTCAATCACGGGGGAATCACGTGGGAATCACGTGTCAATCACGGTGGAAACACGTGTGAATCACGTGTGAATCACGTGTCAATCATGTGGGAATCACGTGGGAATCATGTGGGAATCACGTGGGAATCACGTGTCAATCATGTGGGAATCACGTGGGAATCACGTGTCAATCACGTGGGAATCACGTGGGAATCACGTCGGAATCTCGTGCCAATCACGTGGTAATCACGTGGGAATCACGTGGGAATCACGTGGGAATCACGTGGGAATTACGTGGGAATCCCGAGTCAATCACGTGGGAATCCCGAGTCAATCACGTGGGAATCACGTGGGAATCACGTGGGAATCACGTGTCAATCATGTGGGAATCACGTGGGAATCACGTGTCAATCACGTGTCAATCACGTGGTAATCACGGGGGAATCACGTGGGAATCACGTGGAAATCACGTGGGAATCACGTGGGAATCACATGGGAATGACGTGTCAATCACGTGGGAATCATGTGGGAATCACGTGGGAATCACGTGTCAATCACGTGGGAATCACGTGGGAAAAACGTGTCAATCACGTGGGAATCACGTGGGAATAACGTGGGAACCACGTGTCAATCATCTAGGAATCACGTGTCAATCACGTGGGAATCACGTGGGAATCACGTGGGAATCACGTGGGAATCACATGGGAATGACGTGTCAATCACGTGGGAATCACGTGGGAATCACGTGTCAATCACGTGGGAATCACATGGGAATCACGTGGGAATCACGTGTGGATCACGTGACAATCATTTGGGAATCACGTGGGAATCACGTGTCAATCACGTGGGAATCACGTGGGAATCACGTGTCAATCACGTGGGAATCACGTGGGAATAACGTGGGAATCACGTGTCAATCATCTAGGAATCACGTGTCAATCACGTGGGAATCACGTGGGAATCACGTGGGAATCACGTGTCAATCATCTAGGAATCACGTGTCAATCACGTGGGAATCACGTGGGAATCACGTGTCAATCACGTGGGAATCACATGGGAATCACGTGGGAATCACGTGTGGATCACGTTACAATCATTTGGGAATCACGTGGGAATCACGTGTCAATCACGTGGGAATCACATGGGAATCACGTGTAATCACGTGGGAGTCACGTGGATTTCACGTGGGAATCCCGTGGAAATCACGGGGGAATCACGTGTCAATCATGAGGGAAAAACGTGGGAATCACGTGTCAATCACGTGGGAAACACGTGTCAATCACGTGGGAATCACGTGTAAATCACGTGGGAATCACGTGTCAATCATGTGTCAATCACGTGGTAATCACGGGGGAATCACGTGGGAATCACGTGGGATCACGTGGGAATCACGTGACAATCATTTGTGAATCACGTGGTAATACGTGTAAATCACGTGAGAATCACGTGGGAATCACAAGGAAATCACCTGTCAATCACGTGGGAATCACATGTCAATCACGATGGAATCACTTGGGAATCACGTGTCAATCACGGCGGAATCACGTGATAATCACGTGTAAATCACGTGGGAATCACGTGTGAATCACAAGGAAATCACGTGTCAAACACAAGGAAATCACGTGTCAATCATGCGGGAAACACGTGTCAATCACTTGGGAATCACGTGGGAATCACGTGTCAATCACGGTGGAATCACGTGTGAATCACGTGTGAATCACGTGTCAATCATGTGGGAATCACGTGGGAAACATGTGGGAATCACGTGGGAATCACGTGTCAATTATGTGAGAATCACGTGGGAATCACGTGTCAATCACATGGGAATCACGTGGGAATCACGTCGGAATCTCGTGCCAATCACGTGGGAATCACGTGGGAATCACGTGGGAATCACGTGTCAATCACGTGTCAATCACGTGGGAATCACGTGGGAATCACGTGGGAATCCCGAGTCAATCACGTGGGAATCACGTGGGAATCACGTGGGAATCACGTGTCATTCACGTGGGAATCACGTGGGAATCACGAGTCAATCACGAGGGAGTCACGTGGGAATCACGTGGGAATCCCGTGGAAATCACGTGGGAATCACTTGTCAATCACGAGTGAATCACGTGGGAATCACGTGTCAATCACGTGGGAATCACGTGGGAATCAAGTGGAAATCATGCATCAATCACGTGTCAATCACGTGGGAATTACGTGAGAATCACGTTGGAATCACGTGGGAATCACGTGTCAATCACGTGGGAATCACGTGGGAATCATGCGTCAATCACGTGGGAATCATGTGGGAGTCACGTGGGAATCACGTGGGAATCAAGTCAGAATCACGTGGGTATATCGTGTCAATCACGTTGGAGTCATGTGGGAGTCACGTGTCAATCACGATGGAATCACGTGGTAATCAAGTGGTGATCATGCGTTTATCACGTGGGAATCACGTGTCAATCACGAGGGAATCACGTGGGAATCACGTGTTAATCACGTGGGAATCACTTGGGAATCACGTATCAATCACGTGGGAATATCGTGGGAATCACATTTAATCACGTGGAAATCACATGGGAATCTCATGTCAATCAAGTTGGAATCACGTGGGAATGACGTGTCAATCACATTGGCATCACGTGGTAATCATTTGGGAATCACGTGTCATTCATGTTGGAATCATATGGGAATCACGTGGGAATCACGTGGGAATCACGTGTCAATCACGTGGGAATCACGTGGGAATAACGTGGGAATAACGTGTCGATCCTATAGGAATCACGTAGGAATCACGTGGGAATCACGTGTCAATCACGTAGGAATCACGTGGGAATCACGTGGGAATCAGGTGTCAATCACGTGGGAATCATGTGGGAATCACGTGGGAATCACGTGACAATCATTTGGGAATCACCAGGGAATCACGTGGGAATCACGTGGGAATCACGTGGGAATGACGTGTAAATCACGTGGGAATCACGTGGGAATCACGTGGGAATCACGTGTCAATCCCATAGGAATCACGTGGGAATCACGTGGGAATCACGTGTCAATCACGTAGGAATCACGTGTAAATCACGTGGTTATCACGTGTGAATCACGTGTCAATCACGTGGGAATCACGTGGGAATCATGCGCCAATCACGTGGAATCACGTGGGAGTCACGTGAGAATCACGTGGGAATCACGTGGGAATTACGTGGGGATCACGTGACAATCACGTGGGAGTCATGTGGGAATCACGTGTCAATCATGATGTAATCACGTGGGAATCAAGTGGTAATCATGCGTCAACCACGTGGGAATCACATGGGAATCACGTGTCAATCACGTGGGAATCACTTGGGAATCACGTGTCAATCACGTGGGAATCACGTGGGAATCACGTGGGAATCACGTGTGGATCACGTGACAATCATTTGGGAATCACGTGGGAATCACGTGTCAATCACGTGGGAATCACGTTGGAATCACGTGTAAATCACGTGGGAGTCACGTGGATTTCACGTGGGAATCCCGTGGAAATCACGGGGGAATCACGTGTCAATCACGTGGGAAACACTTGTCAATCACGTGGGAATCACGTGTAAATAACGTGGGAATCACGTGTCAATCATGTGTCAATCACGTGGTAATCACGTGGGAATCACGTGGGAATCACGTGGGATCACGTGGGAATCACGTGACAATCATTTTTGAATCACGTGGTAATCACGTGTAAATCACGTGAGAATCACGTGGGAATCACAGGGAAATCACATGTCAATCACGTGGGAATCACGTGTCAATCACGATGGAATCACTTGGGAATCACGTGTCAATCACGGGGGAATCACGTGGTAATCACGTGTAAATCACGTGGGAATCACGCGGGATTCACAAGGAAATCATGTGTCAATCACAAGGAAATCACGTGTCAATCACGTGGGAAACACGTGTCAATCACCTGGGAATCACGTGGGAATCACGTGTCAATCACGGTGGAATCACGTGTGAATCTCGTGTGAATCACGTGTCAATCATGTGGGAATCACGTGGGAATCATGTGGGAATCACGTGGGAATCACGTGTCAATCATATGGGAATCACGTGGGAATCACGTGTCAATCACGTGGGAATCACATGGGAGTCACGTCGGAATCTCGTGCAAATCACGTGGGAATCAAGTGGGAATCACGTGGGAATCACGTGTCAATCACGTGGGAATCACGTGGGAATCACGTGTCAATCACGTGGGAGTCACGTGGATTTCACGTGGGAATCCCGTGGAAATCACGGGGGAATCACGTGTCAATCATGAGGGAATCACGTGGGAATCACGTGTCAATCACGTGGGAAACACGTGTCAATCACGTGGGAATCACGTGTAAATCACGTGGGAATCACGTGTCAATCATGTGTCAATCACGTGGTAATCATGGGGGAATCACGTGGGAATCACGTGGGATCACGTGGGAATCATGTGACAATCATTTGTGAATCACGTGGTAATCACGTGTAAATCACGTGAGAATCACGTGGGAATCACAAGGAAATCACATGTCAATCACGTGGGAATCACGTGTCAATCACGATGGAATCACTTGGGAATCACGTGTCAATCACGGGGGAATCACGTGGTAATCACGTGTAAATCACGTGGGAATCACGTGGGAATCACAAGGAAATCACGTGTCAAACACAAGGAAATCACGTGTCAATCACGTGGGAAACACGTGTCAATCACTTGGGAATCACGTGGGAATCACGTGTCAATCACGGTGGAATCACGTGTGAATCACGTGTGAATCACGTGTCAATCATGTGGGAATCACGTGGGAATCATGTGGGAATCACGTGGGAATCACGTGTCAATCACGTGGGAATCACGTGGGAATCACGTGTCAATCACGTGGGAATCACGTGGGAATCACGTCGGAATCTCGTGCCAATCACGTGGGAATCACGTGGGAATCACGTGGGAATCACGTGGGAATTACGTGGGAATTACGTGGGAATCACGTGTCAATCACGTGGGAATCACGTGGAAATCACGTGGGAATCACGTGACAATCATTTGGGAATCACGTGGGAATCAGGTGTCAATCACGTGGGAATCACGTGGGAATCACGTGGGAATCACGTGGGAATCACGTGGGAATCACGTGTCAATCACGTGTCAATCACGTGGGAATCACGTGGGAATCACGTGGGAATCCCGAGTCAATCACGTGGGAATCACGTGGGAATCACGTGGGATTCACTTGTCAATCACGAGTGAATCACGTGGGAATCACGTGTTAATCACGTGGGAATCACGTGGGAATCAAGTGGAAATCATGCATCAATCACGTGTCAATCACGTGGGACTCTCGTGGGAATCTCCTGATAATCACGTGTCAATCACGTGGGAATAACGTGGGAATCACGTTTCAATCACTTGGGAATCACGTGGGATTCACGTGGGAATCACGTGTCAATCACGTGTCAATCATGTGAGAATCAAGTGGGAATCACGTGGAAATCACGTGTCAATCACGTGGGAATCACATGGGAATCACGTGGGAATCACGTGTCAATCCCATGGGTATCACGTGGGAATCACGTGGGAATCATGTGGGAATCACGTGTCAATCACGTAGGAATCACGTGTCAATCACGTGGGAATCACTTGGGAATCACGTGTCAATCACGTGGGAATCACATGGGAATCACGTGGGAATCACGTGTGGATCACGTGACAATCATTTGGGAATCACGTGGGAATCACGTGTCAATCACGTGGGAATCACGTGCGAATCACGTGTCAATCACGTGGGAGTCACGTGGATTTCACGTGGGAATCCTGTGGAAATCACGGGGGAATCACGAGTCAATCACGTGGGAAACACGTGTCAATCATGTGGGAATCACGTGTAAATCACGTGGGAATCACGTGTCAATCATGTGTCAATCACGTGGTAATCACGGGGGAATCACGTGGTAATCACGTGGGATCACGTGGGAATCACGTGACAATCATTTGTGAATCACGTGGTAATCACGTGTAAATCACGTGAGAATCACGTGGGAATCACAAGGAAATCACATGTCAATCACGTGGGAATCACGTGTCAATCACGATGGAATCACTTGGGAATCACGTGTCAATCACGGGGGAATCACGTGGTAATCACGTGTAAATCACGTGGGAATCACGCGGGAATCACAAGGAAATCACGTGTCAGTCACAAGGAAATCACGTGTCAATCACGTGGGAAACACGTGTCAATCACCTGGGAATCACGTGGGAATCTCTTGTCAACACGGTGGAATCACGTGTGAATCACGTGTGAATCACGTGTCAATCATGTGGGAATCACGTGGGAATCATGTGGGAATCACGTGGGAATCACGTGTCAATCATGTGGGAATCACGTGGGAATCACGTGTCAATCACGTGGGAATCACGTGGGAATCACGTCGGAATCTCGTGCCAATCACGTGGGAATCAAGTGGGAATCACGTGGGAATCACGTGGGAATTACGTGGGAATCACGTGTCAATCACGTGGGAATCACGTGGGAATCACGTGGGAATCACGTGACAATCATTTGGGAATCACGTGGGAATCAGGTGTCAATCACGTGGGAATCACGTGGGAATCACGTGTCAATCACGTGTCAATCTTGTGGTAATCACGGGGGAATCACGTGGGAATCACGTGGAAATCACGTGGGAATCACGTGGGAATCACATGGGAATGACGTATCAATCACGTGGGAATCTTGTGGGAATCACGTGGGAATCATGTGTCAATCACGTGGGAATCACGTGGGAATAACGTGTCAATCATGTGGGAATCACGTGGGAATAACGTGGGAATCACGTGTCAATCATCTAGGAATCACGTGTCAATCACGTGGGAATCACGTGGGAATCACGTGGGAATCACGTGTCAAACATCTAGGAATCACGTGTCAATCACGTGGGAATCACGTGGGAATCACGTGTCAATCACGTGGGAATCACGTGGGAATCACGTGGGAATCACGTGTGGATCACGTGACAATCATTTGGGAATCACGTGGGAATCACGTGTCAATCACGTGGGAATCACGTGGGAATCACGTGTCAATCACGTGGGAATCACATGTGAATAAGGTGGGAATCACGTGTCAATCATCTAGGAATCACGTGTCAATCACGTGGGAATCACGTGGGAATCACGTGGGAATCACGTGTCAAACATCTAGGAATCACGTGTCAATCACGTGGGAATCACGTGGGAATCACGTGGGAATCACGTGTCAATCATCTAGGAACCACGTGTCAATCACGTGGGAATCACGTGGGAATCACGTGTCAATCACGTGGGAGTCATGTGGGAATCACGTGTCAATCACGTGGGAATCACTTGGGAATCACGTGGGAATCACGTGTGGATCATGTTACAATCATTTGAGAATCACGTGGGAATCACGTGTCAATCACGTGGGAATCACATGGGAATCACGTGTAATCACGTGGGAGTCACGTGGATTTCACGTGGGAATCCCGTGGAAATCACGGGGGAATCACGTGTCAATCATGAGGGAAAAACGTGGGAATCACGTGTCAATCACGTGGGAAACACGTGTCAATCACGTGGGAATCACGTGTAAATCACGTGGAAATCACGTGTCAATCATGTGTCAATCACGTGGTAATCACGGGGGAATCACGTGGGAATCACGTGGGATCACGTGGGAATCACGTGACAATCATTTGTGAATCACGTGGTAATACGTGTAAATCACGTGAGAATCACGTGGGAATCACAAGGAAATCACATGTCAGTCACGTGGGAATCACGTGTCAATCACGATGGAATCACTTGGGAATCACGTGTCAATCACGGGGGAATCACGTGGTAATCACGTGTAAATCACGTGGGAATCACGCGGGAATCACAAGGGAATCACGTGTCAGTCACAAGGAAATCACGTGTCAATCACGTGGGAAACACGTGTCAATCACCTGGGAATCACGTGGGAATCACGTGTCAACACGTTGGAATCACGTGTGAATCACGTGTCAATCATGTGGGAATCACGTGGGAATCATTTGGGAAACACGTGGGAATCACGTGTCAATCATGTGGGAATCACGTGGGAATCACGTGTCAATCACGTGGGAATCACGTGGGAATCACGTCGGAATCTCGTGCCAATCACGTGGGAATCAAGTGGGAATCACGTGGGAATCACGTGGGAATTACGTAGGAATCACGTGTCAATCACGTGGGAATCATGTGGGAATCACGTGGGAATCACGTGACAATCATTTGGGAATCACGTGGGAATCAGGTGTCAATCACGTGGGAATCACGTGGGAATCACGTGTCAATCACGTGTCAATCTCGTGGTAATCACGGGGGAATCACGTGGGAATCACGTGGAAATCACGTGGGAATCACGTGGGAATCACATGGGAATGACGTATCAATCACGTGGGAATCTTGTGGGAATCACGTGGGAATCACGTGTCAATCACGTGGGAATCACGTGGGAATAACGTGTCAATCATGTGGGAATCACGTGGGAATAACGTGGGAATCACGTGTCAATCATCTAGGAATCACGTGTCAATCATGTGGGAATCACGTGGGAATCACGTGGGAATCACGTGTCAAACATCTAGGAATCACGTGTCAATCACGTGGGAATCACGTGGGAATCACGTGTCAATCACGTGGGAATCACGTGGGAATCACGTGTGGATCACGTGACAATCATTTGGGAATCACGTGGGAATCACGTGTCAATCACGTGGGAATCACGTGGGAATCACGTGTCAATCACGTGGGAATCACATATGAATAAGGTGGGAATCACGTGTCAATCATCTAGGAATCACGTGTCAATCACGTGGGAATCACGTGGGAATCACGTGGGAATCACGTGTCAAACATCTAGGAATCACGTGTCAATCACGTGGGAATCACGTGGGAATCACGTGGGAATCACGTGTCAATCATCTAGGAACCACGTGTCAATCACGTGGGAATCACGTGGGAATCACGTGTCAATCACGTGGGAGTCATGTAGGAATCACGTGGGAATCACGTGTGGATCACGTGACAATCATTTGTGAATCACGTGGGAATCACGTGTCAATCACGTGGGAATCACTTGGGAATCACGTGTCAATCACGTGGGAATCTCGTGCATTTCACGAGGGAATCCCGTGGAAATCACGGGGGAATCACGTGTCAATCATGAGGGAATCACGTGGGAATCACGTGTCAATCACGTGGGAAACACGTGTCAATCACATGGGATCACGTGTAAATCACGTGGGAATCACGTGTCAATCATGTGTCAATCACGTGGTAATCACGGGGGAATCACGTGGGAATCACGTGGGATCACGTGGGAATCATGTGACAATCATTTGTGAATCACGTGGTAATCACGTGTAAATCACGTGAGAATCACGTGGGAATCACAAGGAAATCACATGTCAATCACGTGGGAATCACATGTCAATCACGATGGAATCACTTGGGAATCACGTGTCAATCACGGGGGAATCACGTGGGAATCACGTGTCAATCACGGTGGAAACACGTGTGAATCACGTGTGAATCACGTGTCAATCATGTGGGAATCACGTGGGAATCATGTGGGAATCACGTGGGAATCACGTGTCAATCATGTGGGAATCACGTGGGAATCACGTGTCAATCACGTGGGAATCACGTGGGAATCACGTCGGAATCTCGTGCCAATCACGTGGGAATCACGTGGGAATCACGTGGGAATCACGTGGGAATCACGTGGGAATTACGTGGGAATCCCGAGTCAATCACGTGGGAATCCCGAGTCAATCACGTGGGAATCACATGGGAATCACGTGGGAATCACGTGTCAATCATGTGGGAATCACGTGGGAATCACGTGTCAATCACGTGTCAATCACGTGGTAATCACAGGGGAATCACGTGGGAATCACGTGGAAATCACGTGGGAATCACGTTGGAATCACATGGGAATGACGTGTCAATCACGTGGGAATCATGTGGGAATCACGTGGGAATCACGTGTCAATCACGTGGGAATCACGTGGGAAAAACGTGTCAATCACGTGGGAATCACGTGGGAATAACGTGGGAACCACGTGTCAATCATCTAGGAATCACGTGTCAATCACGTGGGAATCACGTGGGAATCACGTGGGAATCACGTGGGAATCACATGGGAATGACGTGTCAATCACGTGGGAATCACGTGGGAATCACGTGTCAATCACGTGGGAATCACGTGGGAATCACGTGGGAATCACGTGTGGATCACGTGAAAATCATTTGGGAATCACGTGGGAATCACGTATCAATCACGTGGGAATCACGTGGGAATCACGTGTCAATCACGTGGGAATCACGTGGGAATAACGTGGGAATCACGTGTCAATCATCTAGGAATCACGTGTCAATCACGTGCGAATCACGTGGGAATCACGTGGGAATCACGTGTCAATCATCTAGGAATCACGTGTCAATCACGTGGGAATCACGTGGGAATCACGTGTCAATCACGTGGGAATCACATGGGAATCACGTGGGAATCACGTGTGGATCACGTTACAATCATTTGGGAATCACGTGGGAATCACGTGTCAATCACGTGGGAATCACATGGGAATCACGTGTAATCACGTGGGAGTCACGTGGATTTCACGTGGGAATCCCGTGGAAATCACGGGGGAATCACGTGTCAATCATGAGGGAAAAACGTGGGAATCACGTGTCAATCACGTGGGAAACACGTGTCAATCACGTGGGAATCACGTGTAAATCACGTGGGAATCACGTGTCAATCATGTGTCAATCAGGTGGTAATCACGGGGGAATCACGTGGGAATCACGTGGGATCACGTGGGAATCACGCGACAATCATTTGTGAATCACGTGGTAATACGTGTAAATCACGTGAGAATCACGTGGGAATCACAAGGAAATCACATGTCAATCACGTGGGAATCACATGTCAATCACGATGGAATCACTTGGGAATCACGTGTCAATCACGGTGGAATCACGTGATAATCACGTGTAAATCACGTGGGAATCACGTGTGAATCACAAGGAAATCACGTGTCAAACACAAGGAAATCACGTGTCAATCACGCGGGAAACACGTGTCAATCACTTGAGAATCACGTGGGAATCACGTGTCAATCACGGTGGAATCACGTGTGAATCACGTGTGAATCACGTGTCAATCATGTGGGAATCACGTGGGAAACATGTGGGAATCACGTGGGAATCACGTGGGAATCACGTGGGAATCCCGAGTCAATCACGTGGGAATCACGTGGGAATCACGTGGGAATCACGTGTCATTCACGTGGGAATCACGTGGGAATCACGAGTCAATCACGAGGGAGTCACGTGGGAATTACGTGGGAATCCCGTGGAAATCACGTGGGAATCACTTGTCAATCACGAGTGAATCACGTGGGAATCACGTGTCAATCACGTGAGAATCACGTCGGAATCAAGTGGAAATCATGCATCAATCACGTGTCAATCACGTGGGAATTACGTGAGAATCACGTGGGAATCACGTGGGAATCACGTGTCAATCACGTGGGAATCACGTGGGAATCATGCGTCAATCACGTGGGAATCATGTGGGAGTCACGTGGGAATCACGTGGGAATCAAGTCAGAATCACGTGGGTATATCGTGTCAATCACGTTGGAGTCATGTGGGAGTCACGTGTCAATCACGATGGAATCACGTGGTAATCAAGTGGTGATCATGCGTTTATCACGTGGGAATCACGTGTCAATCACGAGGGAATCACGTGGGAATCACGTGTTAATCACGTGGGAATCACTTGGGAATCAAGTATCAATCACGTGGGAATATCGTGGGAATCACATTTAATCACGTGGAAATCACATGGGAATCTCATGTCAATCAAGTTGGAATCACGTGGGAATGACGTGTCAATCACATTGGCATCACGTGGTAATCATTTGGGAATCACGTGTCATTCACGTTGGAATCATATGGGAATCACGTGGGAATCACGTGGGAATCACGTGTCAATCACGTGGGAATCACGTGGGAATAACGTGGGAATAACGTGTCGATCCTATAGGAATCACGTAGGAATCACGTGGGAATCACGTGTCAATCACGTAGGAATCACGTGGGAGTCACGTGGGAATCAGGTGTCAATCACGTGGGAATCATGTGGGAATCACGTGGGAATCACGTGACAATCATTTGGGAATCACCAGGGAATCACGTGGGAATCACGTGGGAATGACGTGTAAATCACGTGGGAATCACGTGGGAATCACGTGGGAATCACGTGTCAATCCCATAGGAATCACGTGGGAATCACGTTGGAATCACGTGTCAATCACGTAGGAATCACGTGTAAATCACGTGGTTATCACGTGTGAATCACGTGTCAATCACGTGGGAATCACGTGGGAATCATGCGCCAATCACGTGGAATCACGTGGGAGTCACGTGAGAATCACGTGGGAATCACGTGGGAATCACGTGGGGATCACGTGACAATCACGTGGGAGTCATGTGGGAATCACGTGTCAATCATGATGTAATCACGTGGGAATCAAGTGGTAATCATGCGTCAACCACGTGGGAATCACATGGGAATCACGTGTCAATCACGTGGGAATCACTTGGGAATCACGTGTCAATCACGTGGGAATCACGTGGGAATCACGTGGGAATCACGTGTGGATCACGTGACAATCATTTGGGAATCACGTGGGAATCACGTGTCAATCACGTGGGAATCACGTTGGAATCACGTGTAAATCACGTGGGAGTCACGTGGATTTCACGTGGGAATCCCGTGGAAATCACGGGGGAATCACGTGTCAATCACGTGGGAAACACTTGTCAATCACGTGGGAATCACGTGTAAATAACGTGGGAATCACGTGTCAATCATGTGTCAATCACGTGGTAATCACGTGGGAATCACGTGGGAATCACGTGGGATCACGTGGGAATCACGTGACAATCATTTTTGAATCACGTGGTAATCACGTGTAAATCACGTGAGAATCACGTGGGAATCACAAGGAAATCACATGTCAATCACGTGGGAATCACGTGTCAATCACGATGGAATCACTTGGGAATCACGTGTCAATCACGGGGGAATCACGTGGTAATCACGTGTAAATCACGTGGGAATCACGCGGGATTCACAAGGAAATCATGTGTCAATCACAAGGAAATCACGTGTCAATCACGTGGGAAACACGTGTCAATCACCTGGGAATCACGTGGGAATCACGTGGGAATCACGTGACAATCATTTGGGAATCACGTGGGAATCAGGTGTCAATCACGTGGGAATCACGTGGGAATCACGTGTCAATCACGTGTCAATCTCGTGGTAATCACGGGGGAATCACGTGGGAATCACGTGGAAATCACGTGGGACTCACGTGGGAATCACATGGGAATGACGTATCAATCACGTGGGAATCTTGTGGGAATCACGTGGGAATCACGTGTCAATCACGTGGGAATCACGTGGGAATAACGTGTCAATCATGTGGGAATCACGTGGGAATAACGTGGGAATCACGTGTCAATCAACTAGGAATCACGTGTCAATCACGTGGGAATCACGTGGGAATCACGTGGGAATCACGTGTCAAACATCTAGGAATCACGTGTCAATCACGTGGGAATCACGTGGGAATCACGTGTCAATCACGTGGGAATCACGTGGGAATCACGTGGGAATCACGTGTGGATCACGTGACAATCATTTGGGAATCACGTGGGAATCACGTGTCAATCACGTGGGAATCACGTGGGAATCACGTGTCAATCACGTGGGAATCACATGTGAATAAGGTGGGAATCATGTGTCAATCATCTAGGAATCACGTGTCAATCACGTGGGAATCACGTGGGAATCACGTGGGAATCACGTGTCAAACATCTAGGAATCACGTGTCAATCACGTGGGAATCACGTGGGAATCACGTGGGAATCACGTGTCAAGCATCTAGGAACCACGTGTCAATCACGTGGGAATCACGTGGGAATCACGTGTCAATCACGTGGGAGTCATGTAGGAATCACGTGGGAATCACGTGTGGATCACGTGACAATCATTTGGGAATCACGTGGGAATCACGTGTCAATCACGTGGGAATCACTTGGGAATCACGTGTCAATCACGTGGGAATCACGTGGATTTCACGTGGGAATCCCGTGGAAATCACGGGGGAATCACGTGTCAATCATGAGGGAATCACGTGGGAATCACGAGTCAATCACGTGGGAAACACGTGTCAATCACTTGGGAATCACGTGTAAATCACGTGGGAATCACGTGTCAATCATGTGTCAATCACGTGGTAATCACGGGGGAATCACGTGGGAATCACGTGGGATCACGTGGGAATCATGTGACAATCATTTGTGAATCACGTGGTAATCACGTGTAAATCACGTGAGAATCACGTGGGAATCACAAGGAAATCACATGTCAATCACGTGGGAATCACATGTCAATCACGATGGAATCACTTGGGAATCACGTGTCAATCACGGGGGAATCACGTGGGAATCACGTGTCAATCACGGTGGAAACACGTGTGAATCACGTGTGAATCACGTGTCAATCATGTGGGAATCACGTGGGAATCATGTGGGAATCACGTGGGAATCACGTGTCAATCATGTGGGAATCACGTGGGAATCACGTGTCAATCACGTGGGAATCACGTGGGAATCACGTCGGAATCTCGTGCCAATCACGTGGGAATCACGTGGGAATCACGTGGGAATCACGTGGGAATCACGTGGGAATTACGTGGGAATCCCGAGTCAATCACGTGGGAATCCCGAGTCAATCACGTGGGAATCACGTGGGAATCACGTGGGAATCACGTGTCAATCATGTGGGAATCACGTGGGAATCACGTGTCAATCACGTGTCAATCACGTGGTAATCACGGGGGAATCACGTGGGAATCACGTGGAAATCACGTGGGAATCACGTGGGAATCACATGGGAATGACGTGTCAATCACGTGGGAATCATGTGGGAATCACGTGGGAATCACGTGTCACTCACGTGGGAATCACGTGGGAAAAACGTGTCAATCACGTGGGAATCACGTGGGAATAACGTGGGAACCACGTGTCAATCATCTAGGAATCACGTGTCAATCACGTGGGAATCACGTGGGAATCACGTGGGAATCACGTGGGAATCACATGGGAATGACGTGTCAATCACGTGGGAATCACGTGGGAATCACGTGTCAATCACGTGGAAATCACGTGGGAATCACGTGGGAATCACGTGTGGATCACGTGACAATCATTTGGGAATCACGTGGGAATCACGTGTCAATCACGTGGGAATCACGTGGGAATCACGTGTCAATCACGTGGGAATCACGTGGGAATAACGTGGGAATCACGTGTCAATCATCTAGGAATCACGTGTCAATCACGTGGGAATCACGTGGGAATCACGTGGGAATCACGTGTCAATCATCTAGGAATCACGTGTCAATCACGTGGGAATCACGTGGGAATCACGTGTCAATCACGTGGGAATCACATGGGAATCACGTGGGAATCACGTGTGGATCACGTTACAATCATTTGGGAATCACGTGGGAATCACGTGTCAATCACGTTGGAATCACATGGGAATCACGTGTAATCACGTGGGAGTCACGTGGATTTCACGTGGGAATCCCGTGGAAATCACGGGGGAATCACGTGTCAATCATGAGGGAAAAACGTGCGAATCACGTGTCAATCACGTGGGAAACACGTGTCAATCACGTGGGAATCACGTGTAAATCACGTGGGAATCACGTGTCAATCATGTGTCAATCACGTGGTAATCACGGGGGAATCACGTGGGAATCACGTGGGATCACGTGGGAATCACGTGACAATCATTTGTGAATCACGTGGTAATACGTGTAAATCACGTGAGAATCACGTGGGAATCACAAGGAAATCACATGTCAATCACGTGGGAATCACATGTCAATCACGATGGAATCACTTGGGAATCACGTGTCAATCACGGCGGAATCACGTGATAATCACGTGTAAATCACGTGGGAATCACGTGTGAATCACAAGGAAATCACGTGTCAAACACAAGGAAATCACGTGTCAATCATGCGGGAAACACGTGTCAATAACTTGGGAATCACGTGGGAATCACGTGTCAATCACGGTGGAATCACGTGTGAATCACGTGTGGATCACGTGTCAATCATGTGGGAATCACGTGGGAAACATGTGGGAATCACGTGGGAATCACGTGTCAATTATGTGAGAATCACGTGGGAATCACGTGTCAATCACATGGGAATCACGTGGGAATCACGTCGGAATCTCGTGCCAATCACGTGGGAATCACGTGGGAATCACGTGGGAATCACGTGTCAATCACGTGTCAATCACGTGGGAATCACGTGGGAATCACGTGGGAATCCCGAGTCAATCACGTGGGAATCACGTGGGAATCACGTGGGAATCACGTGTCATTCACGTGGGAATCACGTGGGAATCACGAGTCAATCACGAGGGAGTCACGTGGGAATCACGTGGGAATCCCTTGGAAATCACGTGGGAATCACTTGTCAATCACGAGTGAATCACGTGGGAATCACGTGTCAATCACGTGGGAATCACGTGGGAATCAAGTGGAAATCATGCATCAATCACGTGTCAATCACGTGGGAATTACGTGAGAATCACGTGGGAATCACGTGGGAATCACGTGTCAATCACGTGGGAATCACGTGGGAATCATGCGTCAATCACGTGGGAATCATGTGGGAGTCACGTGGGAATCACGTGGGAATCAAGTCAGAATCACGTGGGTATATCGTGTCAATCACGTGGGAGTCATGTGGGAGTCACGTGTCAATCACGATGGAATCACGTGGTAATCAAGTGGTGATCATGCGTTTATCACGTGGGAATCACGTGTCAATCACGAGGGAATCACGTGGGAATCACGTGTTAATCACGTGGGAATCACTTGGGAATCACGTATCAATCACGTGGGAATATCGTGGGAATCACATCTAATCACGTGGAAATCACATGGGAATCTCATGTCAATCAAGTTGGAATCACGTGGGAATGACGTGTCAATCACATTGGCATCACGTGGTAATCATTTGGGAATCACGTGTCATTCATGTTGGAATCATTTGGGAATCACGTGGGAATCACGTGTCAATCACGTGGGAATCACGTGGGAATAACGTGGGAATAACGTGTCGATCCTATAGGAATCACGTAGGAATCACGTGGGAATCACGTGTCAATCACGTAGGAATCACGTGGGAATCACGTGGGAATCAGGTGTCAATCACGTGGGAATCATGTGGGAATCACGTGGGAATCACGTGACAATCATTTGGGAATCACCAGGGAATCACGTGGGAATCACGTGGGAATCACGTGGGAATGACGTGTAAATCACGTGGGAATCACGTGGGAATCACGTGTCAATCCCATAGGAATCACGTGGGAATCACGTGGGAATCACGTGTCAATCACGTAGGAATCACGTGTAAATCACGTGGTTATCACGTGTGAATCACGTGTCAATCACGTGGGAATCACGTGGGAATCATGCGCCAATCACGTGGAATCACGTGGGAGTCACGTGAGAATCACGTGGGAATCACGTGGGAATTACGTGGGGATCACGTGACAATCACGTGGGAGTCATGTGGGAATCACGTGTCAATCATGATGTAATCACGTGGGAATCAAGTGGTAATCATCCGTCAACCACGTGGGAATCACATGGGACTCACGTGTCAATCACGTGGGAATCACTTGGGAATCACGTGTCAATCACGTGGGAATCACGTGGGAATCACGTGGGAATCACGTGTGGATCACGTGACAATCATTTGGGAATCACGTGGGAATCACGTGTCAATCACGTGGGAATCACGTTGGAATCACGTGTAAATCACGTGGGAGTCACGTGGATTTCACGTGGGAATCCCGTGGAAATCACGGAGGAATCACGTGTCAATCACGTGGGAAACACTTGTCAATCACGTGGGAATCACATGTAAATAACGTGGGAATCACGTGTCAATCATGTGTCAATCACGTGGTAATCACGTGGGAATCACGTGGGAATCACGTGGGATCACGTGGGAATCACGTGACAATCATTTTTGAATCACGTGGTAATCACGTGTAAATCACGTGAGAATCACGTGGGAATCACAGGGAAATCACATGTCAATCACGTGGGAATCACGTGTCAATCACGATGGAATCACTTGGGAATCACGTGTCAATCACGGGGGAATCACGTGGTAATCACGTGTAAATCACGTGGGAATCACCCGGGATTCACAAGGAAATCATGTGTCAATCACAAGGAAATCACGTGTCAATCACGTGGGAAACACGTGTCAATCACCTGGGAATCACGTGGGAATCACGTGTCAATCACGGTGGAATCACGTGTGAATCTCGTGTGAATCACGTGTCAATCATGTGGGAATCACGTGGGAATCATGTGGGAATCACGTGGGAATCACGTGTCAATCATATGGGAATCACGTGGGAATCACGTGTCAATCACGTGGGAATCACGTGGGAATCACGTCGGAATCTCGTGCCAATCACGTGGGAATCACGTGGGAATCACGTGTCAATCATGTGGGAATCACGTGGGAATCACGTGTCAATCACGTGGGAATCACGTGGGAATCACGTCGGAATCTCGTGCCAATCACGTGGGAATCACGTGGGAATCACGTGGGAATCACGTGGGAATCACGTGGGAATTACGTGGGAATCCCGAGTCAATCACGTGGGAATCCCGAGTCAATCACGTGGGAATCACGTGGGAATCACGTGGGAATCACGTGTCAATCATGTGGGAATCACGTGGGAATCACGTGTCAATCACGTGTCAATCACGTGGTAATCACGGGGGAATCACGTGGGAATCACGTGGAAATCACGTGGGAATCACGTGGGAATCACATGGGAATGACGTGTCAATCACGTGGGAATCATGTGGGAATCACGTGGGAATCACGTGTCAATCACGTGGGAATCACGTGGGAAAAACGTGTCAATCACGTGGGAATCACGTGGGAATAACGTGGGAACCACGTGTCAATCATCTAGGAATCACGTGTCAATCACGTGGGAATCACGTGGGAATCACGTGGGAATCACGTGGGAATCACATGGGAATGACGTGTCAATCACGTGGGAATCACGTGGGAATCACGTGTCAATCACGTGGAAATCACGTGGGAATCACGTGGGAATCACGTGTGGATCACGTGACAATCATTTGGGAATCACGTGGGAATCACGTGTCAATCACGTGGGAATCACGTGGGAATCACGTGTCAATCACGTGGGAATCACGTGGGAATAACGTGGGAATCACGTGTCAATCATCTAGGAATCACGTGTCAATCACGTGGGAATCACGTGGGAATCACGTGGGAATCACGTGTCAATCATCTAGGAATCACGTGTCAATCACGTGGGAATCACGTGGGAATCACGTGTCAATCACGTGGGAATCACATGGGAATCACGTGGGAATCACGTGTGGATCACGTTACAATCATTTGGGAATCACGTGGGAATCACGTGTCAATCACGTTGGAATCACATGGGAATCACGTGTAATCACGTGGGAGTCACGTGGATTTCACGTGGGAATCCCGTGGAAATCACGGGGGAATCACGTGTCAATCATGAGGGAAAAACGTGCGAATCACGTGTCAATCACGTGGGAAACACGTGTCAATCACGTGGGAATCACGTGTAAATCACGTGGGAATCACGTGTCAATCATGTGTCAATCACGTGGTAATCACGGGGGAATCACGTGGGAATCACGTGACAATCATTTGTGAATCACGTGGTAATACGTGTAAATCACGTGAGAATCACGTGGGAATCACAAGGAAATCACATGTCAATCACGTGGGAATCACATGTCAATCACGATGGAATCACTTGGGAATCACGTGTCAATCACGGCGGAATCACGTGATAATCACGTGTAAATCACGTGGGAATCACGTGTGAATCACAAGGAAATCACGTGTCAAACACAAGGAAATCACGTGTCAATCATGCGGGAAACACGTGTCAATAACTTGGGAATCACGTGGGAATCACGTGTCAATCACGGTGGAATCACGTGTGAATCACGTGTGGATCACGTGTCGATCATGTGGGAATCACGTGGGAAACATGTGGGAATCACGTGGGAATCACGTGTCAATTATGTGAGAATCACGTGGGAATCACGTGTCAATCACATGGGAATCACGTGGGAATCACGTCGGAATCTCGTGCCAATCACGTGGGAATCACGTGGGAATCACGTGGGAATCACGTGTCAATCACGTGTCAATCACGTGGGAATCACGTGGGAATCACGTGGGAATCCCGAGTCAATCACGTGGGAATCACGTGGGAATCACGTGGGAATCACGTGTCATTCACGTGGGAATCACGTGGGAATCACGTCGGAATCTCGTGCCAATCACGTGGGAATCACGTGGGAATCACGTGTCATTCACATGGGAATCACGTGGGAATCACGTCGGAATCTCGTGCCAATCACGTGGGAATCACGTGGGAATCACGTGGGAATCACGTGTCATTCACGTGGGAATCACGTGGGAATCACGAGTCAATCACGAGGGAGTCACGTGGGAATTACGTGGGAATCCCGTGGAAATCACGTGGGAATCACTTGTCAATCACGAGTGAATCACGTGGGAATCACGTGTCAATCACGTGGGAATCACGTCGGAATCAAGTGGAAATCATGCATCAATCACGTGTCAATCACGTGGGAATTACGTGAAAATCACGTGGGAATCACGTGGGAATCACGTGTCAATCACGTGGGAATCACGTGGGAATCATGCGTCAATCACGTGGGAATCATGTGGGAGTCACGTGGGAATCACGTGGGAATCAAGTCAGAATCACGTGGGTATATCGTGTCAATCACGTGGGAGTCATGTGGGAGTCACGTGTCAATCACGATGGAATCACGTGGTAATCAAGTGGTGATCATGCGTTTATCACGTGGGAATCACGTGTCAATCACGAGGGAATCACGTGGGAATCACGTGTTAATCACGTGGGAATCACTTGGGAATCACGTATCAATCACGTGGGAATATCGTGGGAATCACATCTAATCACGTGGAAATCACATGGGAATCTCATGTCAATCAAGTTGGAATCACGTGGGAATGACGTGTCAATCACATTGGCATCACGTGGTAATCATTTGGGAATCACGTGTCATTCATGTTGGAATCATATGGGAATCACGTGGGAATCACGTGTCAATCACGTGGGAATCACGTGGGAATAACGTGGGAATAACGTGTCGATCCTATAGGAATCACGTAGGAATCACGTGGGAATCACGTGTCAATCACGTAGGAATCACGTGGGAATCACGTGGGAATCAGGTGTCAATCACGTGGGAATCATGTGGGAATCACGTGGGAATCACGTGACAATCATTTGGGAATCACCAGGGAATCACGTGGGAATCACGTGGGAATCACGTGGGAATGACGTGTAAATCACGTGGGAATCACGTGGGAATCACGTGTCAATCCCATAGGAATCACGTGGGAATCACGTGGGAATCACGTGTCAATCACGTAGGAATCACGTGTAAATCACGTGGTTATCACGTGTGAATCACGTGTCAATCACGTGGGAATCACGTGGGAATCATGCGCCAATCACGTGGAATCACGTGGGAGTCACGTGAGAATCACGTGGGAATCACGTGGGAATTACGTGGGGATCACGTGACAATCACGTGGGAGTCATGTGGGAATCACGTGTCAATCATGATGTAATCACGTGGGAATCAAGTGGTAATCATGCGTCAACCACGTGGGAATCACATGGGAATCACGTGTCAATCACGTGGGAATCACTTGGGAATCACGTGTCAATCACGTGGGAATCACGTGGGAATCACGTGGGAATCACGTGTGGATCACGTGACAATCATTTGGGAATCACGTGGGAATCACGTGTCAATCACGTGGGAATCACGTTGGAATCACGTGTAAATCACGTGGGAGTCACGTGGATTTCACGTGGGAATCCCGTGGAAATCACGGAGGAATCACGTGTCAATCACGTGGGAAACACTTGTCAATCACGTGGGAATCACATGTAAATAACGTGGGAATCACGTGTCAATCATGTGTCAATCACGTGGTAATCACGTGGGAATCACGTGGGAATCACGTGGGATCACGTGGGAATCACGTGACAATCATTTTTGAATCACGTGGTAATCACGTGTAAATCACGTGAGAATCACGTGGGAATCACAGGGAAATCACATGTCAATCACGTGGGAATCACGTGTCAATCACGATGGAATCACTTGGGAATCACGTGTCAATCACGGGGGAATCACGTGGTAATCACGTGTAAATCACGTGGGAATCACCCGGGATTCACAAGGAAATCATGTGTCAATCACAAGGAAATCACGTGTCAATCACGTGGGAAACACGTGTCAATCACCTGGGAATCACGTGGGAATCACGTGTCAATCACGGTGGAATCACGTGTGAATCTCGTGTGAATCACGTGTCAATCATGTGGGAATCACGTGGGAATCATGTGGGAATCACGTGGGAATCACGTGTCAATCATATGGGAATCACGTGGGAATCACGTGTCAATCACGTGGGAATCACATGGGAGTCACGTCGGAATCTCGTGCAAATCACGTGGGAATCAAGTGGGAATCACGTGGGAATCACGTGTCAATCACGTGGGAATCACGTGGGAATCACGTGTCAATCACGTGGGAGTCACGTGGATTTCACGTGGGAATCCCGTGGAAATCACGGGGGAATCACGTGTCAATCATGAGGGAATCACGTGGGAATCACGTGTCAATCACGTGGGAAACACGTGTCAATCACGTGGGAATCACGTGTAAATCACGTGGGAATCACGTGTCAATCATGTGTCAATCACGTGGTAATCACGGGGGAATCACGTGGGAATCACGTGGGATCACGTGGGAATCATGTGACAATCATTTGTGAATCACGTGGTAATCACGTGTAAATCACGTGAGAATCACGTGGGAATCACAAGGAAATCACATGTCAATCACGTGGGAATCACGTGTCAATCACGATGGAATCACTTGGGAATCACGTGTCAATCACGGGGGAATCACGTGGTAATCACGTGTAAATCACGTGGGAATCACGTGGGAATCACAAGGAAATCACGTGTCAAACACAAGGAAATCACGTGTCAATCACGTGGGAAACACGTGTCAATCACTTGGGAATCACGTGGGAATCACGTGTCAATCACGGTGGAATCACGTGTGAATCACGTGTGAATCACGTGTCAATCATGTGGGAATCACGTGGGAATCATGTGGGAATCACGTGGGAATCACGTGTCAATCATGTGGGAATCACGTGGGAATCACGTGTCAATCACGTGGGAATCACGTGGGAATCACGTCGGAATGTCGTGCAAATCACGTGGGAATCACGTGGGAATCACGTGGGAATCACGTGGGAATTACGTGGGAATCACGTGTCAATCACGTGGGAATCACGTGGGAATCACGTGGGAATCACGTGACAATCATTTGGGAATCACGTGGGAATCAGGTGTCAATCACGTGGGAATCACGTGGGAATCACGTGTCAATCACGTGTCAATCACGTGGGAATCACGTGGGAATCACGTGGGAATCCCGAGTCAATCACGTGGGAATCACGTGGGAATCACGTGGGATTCACTTGTCAATCACGAGTGAATCACGTGGGAATCACGTGTTAATCACGTGGGAATCACGTGGGAATCAAGTGGAAATCATACATCAATCACGTGTCAATCACGTGGGACTCACGTGGGAATCTCCTGATAATCACGTGTCAATCACGTGGGAATAACGTGGGAATCACGTTTCAATCACTTGGGAATCACGTGGGATTCACGTGGGAATCACGTGTCAATCACGTGTCAATCATGTGAGAATCAAGTGGGAAACACGTGGGAATCACTTGGAAATCACGTGTCAATCACATGGGAATCACATGGGAATCACGTGGGAATCACGTGTGGATCACGTGACAATCATTTGGGAATCATGTGGGAATCACGTGTCAATCACGTGGGAATCACGTGCGAATCACGTGTCAATCACGTGGGAGTCACGTGGATTTCACGTGGGAATCCTGTGGAAATCACGGGGGAATCACGAGTCAATCACGTGGGAAACACGTGTCAATCACGTGGGAATCACGTGTAAATCACGTGGGAATCACGTGTCAATCATGTGTCAATCACGTGGTAATCACGGGGGAATCACGTGGGAATCACGTGGGATCACGTGGGAATCACGTGACAATCATTTGTGAATCACGTGGTAATCACGTGTAAATCACGTGAGAATCACGTGGGAATCACAAGGAAATCACATGTCAATCACGTGGGAATCACGTGTCAATCACGATGGAATCACTTGGGAATCACGTGTCAATCATGGGGAATCACGTGGTAATCACGTGTAAATCACGTGGGAATCACGTGACAATCATTTGTGAATCACGTGGTAATCACGTGTAAATCACGTGAGAATCACGTGGGAATAACAAGGAAATCACGTGTCAATCACAAGGAAATCACGTGTCAATCACGTGGGAAACACGTGTCAATCACCTGGGAATCACGTGGGAATCACGTGTCAACACGGTGGAATCACGTGTGAATCACGTGTGAATCACGTGTCAATCATGTGGGAATCACGTGGGAATCATGTGGGAATCACGTGGGAATCACGTGTCAATCATGTGGGAATCAGTTGGGAATCACGTGTCAATCACGTGGGAATCACGTGGGAATCACGTCGGAATCTCGTGCCAATCACGTGGAAATCAAGTGGGAATCACGTGGGAATCACGTGGGAATTACGTGGGAATCACGTGTCAATCACGTGGGAATCACGTAGGAATCACGTGGGAATCACGTGACAATCATTTGGGAATCACGTGGGAATCAGGTGTCAATCACGTGGGAATCACGTGGGAATCACGTGTCAATCACGTGTCAATCTCGTGGTAATCACGGGGGAATCACGTGGGAATCACATGGAAATCACGTGGGAATCACGTGGGAATCACATGGGAATGACGTATCAATCACGTGGGAATCTTGTGGGAATCACGTGGGAATCACGTGTCAATCAGGTGGGAATCACGTGGGAATCACGTTTCAATCACGTGGGAATCATGTGTCAATCACTTGGGAATCACGTGGGAATCACGTGGGAAGCACGTGGGAATCACGTGTCACTCACTTGGGAATCACATGGGAATCACGTGATAATCACGTGGGACTCACGGGGGAATCACGTGTCAATCACCTGGGAATCACGTGGGAATCACGTCAGAATCACGTGTCAATCACGTGGGAATCACGGGGGAATCACGTGTCAATCACCTGGGAATCACGTGGGAATCACGTCAGAATCACGTGTCAATCACGTGGGAATCACATGGGAATCACGTGTCAATCAGGTGAGAATCTCGTGGGAGTCAGGTGGGAAACACTTGTCAGTCACGTGGGAATCACGTGGCAATCACAATGGAATAACGAGAGAATCACGTGGCAATCACGTGGGATTCACGAGAGAATCACGTGGGAATCACGTGGGAATCACGTTTCAATCACGAGTGATTCACGTGGGAATCACGTGGCAATCACATGGGAATAACGAGAGAATCACGTGGCAATCACGTGGGATTCACGAGAGAATCACGTGGGAATCACGTGGGAATCACGTGTCAATCACGAGTGATTCACGTGGGAATCAAGTGTCAATCATGTGAGAATCTCGTGGGAGTCAGGTGGGAATCACTTGTCAATCACGTGGGATTCACGTGGGAATCACATGGGAATCACGAGAGAATCACATGGCAATCACGTGGGAATCACGAGAGAATCACGTGGCAGTCACGTGGGAATCACGTGGGAATCATATGGGAATCACGAGAGAATCACATGGGAATCACGTGGGAATCACATGTCAATCACGTGGGAATCATGTGGGAATCACTGGGAATCACGTGGGAATCACGTGGAAATCAGGTGTCAATCACGTGGGAATCATGTGTGAATCACGTGTCAATCACATGTCAATCACGTGGGAATCACGTGTCAATCACGTGGGAATCACGTGGGAATCATGTGGGAATCACGTGTCAATCACGTGGAAATCACGTGTCAATCACGTGGGAATCACGTGTCAATCACCTGGGAATCACGTGGGAATCACGTGTCAATCACGGTGGAATCACGTGTGAATCTCGTGTGAATCACGTGTCAATCACGGTGGAAACACGTGTGAATGACGTGTGAATCACGTGTCAATCATGTGGGAATCACGTGGGAATCATGTGGGAATCACGTGGGAATAACGTGTCAATCATGTGGGAATCACGTGGGAATAACGTGGGAATCACGTGTCAATCATGTGGGAATCACGTGGGAATTACGTGGGAATCCCGAGTCAATCACGTGGGAATCCCGAGTCAATTACGTGGGAATCACGTGGGAATCACGTGGGAATCACGTGTCAATCATGTGGGAATCACGTGGGAATCACGTGTCAATCACGTGTCAATCACGTGGTAATCACGGGGGAATCACGTGGGAATCACGTGGAAATCACGTGGGAATCACGTGGGAATCACATGGGAATGACGTGTCAATCACGTGGGAATCATGTGGGAATCACGTGTCAATCACGTGGGAATCACGTGGGAAAAACGTGTCAATCACGTGGGAATCACGTGGGAATAACGTTTGAATCACGTGTCAATCATCTAGGAATCACGTGTCAATCACTTGGGAATCACGTGGGAATCACGTGGGAATCACGTGGGAATCACATGGGAATGACGTGTCAATCACGTGGGAATCACGTGGGAATCACGTGTCAATCACGTGGGCATCACGTGGGAATCACGTGGGAAACACGTGTCAATCACTTGGGAATCACGTGGGAATCACGTGTCAATCACGGTGGAATCACGTGTGAATCACGTGTGAATCACGTGTCAATCATGTGGGAATCACGTGGGAATCATGTGGGAATCACGTGGGAATCACGTGTCAATCATGTGGGAATCACGTGGGAATCACGTGTCAATCACGTGGGAATCACGTGGGAATCACGTCGGAATCTCGTGCCAATCACGTGGGAATCACGTGGGAATCACGTGGGAATCACGTGGGAATCACGTGGGAATTACGTGGGAATCCCGAGTCAATCACGTGGGAATCCCGAGTCAATCACGTGGGAATCACGTGGGAATCACGTGGGAATCACGTGTCAATCATGTGGGAATCACGTGGGAATCACGTGTCAATCACGTGTCAATCACGTGGTAATCACGGGGGAATCACGTGGGAATCACGTGGAAATCACGTGGGAATCACGTGGGAATCACATGGGAGTGACGTGTCAATCCCGTGGGAATCACGTGGGAATCATGTGGGAATCACGTGGGAATAACGTGTCAATCATGTGGGAATCACGTGGGAATAACGTGGGAATCACGTGTCAATCATCTAGGAATCACGTGTCAATCACGTGGGAATCACGTGGGAATCACGTGGGAATCACGTGTCAAACATCTAGGAATCACGTGGGAATCAGGTGTCAATCACGTGGGAATCACGTGGGAATCACGTGGGAATCACGTGTGGATCACGTGACAATCATTTGGGAATCACGTGGGAATCACGTGTCAATCACGTGGGAATCACGTGGGAATCACGTGTCAATCACGTGGGAATCACATGTGAATAAGGTGGGAATCACGTGTCAATCATCTAGGAATCACGTGTCAATCACGTGGGAATCACGTGGGAATCACGTGGGAATCACGTGTCAAACATCTAGGAATCACGTGTCAATCACGTGGGAATCACGTGGGAATCACGTGGGAATCACGTGTCAATCATCTAGGAACCACGTGTCAATCACGTGGGAATCACGGGGGAATCACGTGTCAATCACGTGGGAGTCATGTAGGAATCACGTGGGAATCACGTGTGGATCACGTGACAATCATTTGGGAATCACGTGGGAATCACGTTTCAATCACGTGGGAATCACTTGGGAATCACGTGTCAATCACGTGGGAATCACGTGGATTTCACGTGGGAATCTCGTGGAAATCACGGGGGAATCACGTGTCAATCATGAGGGAATCACGTGTCAATCACGTGGGAAACACGTGTCAATCACATGGGAATCACGTGTAAATCACGTGGGAATCACGTGTCAATCATGTGTCAATCACGTGGTAATCACGGGGGAATCACGTGGGAATCACGTGGGATCACGTGGGAATCATGTGACAATCATTTGTGAATCACGTGGTAATCACGTGTAAATCACGTGAGAATCACGTGGGAATCACAAGGAAATCACATGTCAATCACGTGGGAATCACATGTCAATCACGATGGAATCACTTGGGAATCACGTGTCAATCACGGGGGAATCACGTGGGAATCACGTGTCAATCACGGTGGAAACACGTGTGAATCACGTGTCAATCATGTGGGAATCACGTGGGAATCATGTGGGAATCACGTGGGAATCACGTGTCAATCATGTGGGAATCACGTGGGAATCACGTGTCATTCACGTGGGAATCACGTGGGAATCACGTCGGAATCTCGTGCCAATCACGTGGGAATCACGTGGGAATCACGTGGGAATCACGTGGGAATTACGTGGGAATCCCGAGTCAATCACGTGGGAATCCGGATTCAATCACGTGGGAATCACGTGGGAATCACGTGGGAATCACGTGTCAATCATGTGGGAATCACGTGGGAATCACGTGTCAATCACGTGTCAATCACGTGGTAATCACGGGGGAATCACGAGGGAATCACGTGGAAATCACGTGGGAATCACGTGGGAATCACATGGGAATGACGTGTCAATCACGTGGGAATCATGTGGGAATCACGTGGGAATCACGTGTCAATCACGTGGGAATCACGTGGGAAAAACGTGTAAATCACGTGGGAATCACGTGGGAACCACGTGTCAATCATCTAGGAATCACGTGTCAATCACGTGAGAATCACGTGGGAATCACGTGGGAATCACGTGGGAATCACATGGGAATGACGTGTCAATCACGTGGGAATCACGTGTCAATCACGTGGGAATCACGTGTGGATCACGTGACAATCATTTGGGAATCACGTGGGAATCACGTGTCAATCACGTTGGAATCACGTGGGAATCACGTGTCAATCACGTGTGAATCACGTGGGAATAACGTGGGAATCACGTGTCAATCATCTAGGAATCACGTGTCAATCACGTGGGAATCACCTGGGAATCACGTGGGAATCACGTGTCAATCATCTAGGAATCACGTGTCAATCACGTGGGAATCACGTGGGAATCACGTGTCAATCACGTGGGAATCACATGGGAATCACGTGGGAATCACGTGTGGATCACGTTACAATCATTTGGGAATCACGTGGGAATAACATGTCAATCACGTGGGAATCACATGGGAATCACGTGTAATCACGTGGGAGTCACGTGGATTTCACGTAGGAATCCCGTGGAAATCACGGGGGAATCACGTGTCAATCATGAGGGAAAAACGTGGGAATCACGTGGGAATCACGTGTCAATCACGTGTCAATCTCGTGGTAATCACGGGGGAATCACGTGGGAATCACGTGGAAATCACGTGGGAATCACGTGGGAATCACATGGGAATGACGTATCAATCACGTGGGAATCTTGTGGGAATCACGTGGGAATCACGTGTCAATCACGTGGGAATCACGTGGGAATAAAGTGTCAATCATGTGGGAATCACGTGGGAATAACGTTTGAATCACGTGTCAATCATCTAGGAATCACGTGTCAATCACGTGGGAATCACGTGGGAATCACGTGGGAATCACGTGTCAAACATCTAGGAATCACGTGTCAATCACGTGGGAATCACGTGGGAATCACGTGTCAATCACGGTGGAATCACGTGTGAATCACGTGTGAATCACGTGTCAATCATGTGGGAATCACGTGGGAATCATGTGGGAATCACGTGGGAATCACGTGTCAATCATGTGGGAATCACGTGGGAATCACGTGTCAATCACGTGGGAATCACGTGGGAATCACGTCGGAATGTCGTGCAAATCACGTGGGAATCACGTGGGAATCACGTGGGAATCACGTGGGAATTACGTGGGAATCACGTGTCAATCACGTGGGAATCACGTGGGAATCACGTGGGAATCACGTGACAATCATTTGGGAATCACGTGGGAATCAGGTGTCAATCACGTGGGAATCACTTGGGAATCACGTGTCAATCACGTGTCAATCACGTGGGAATCACGTGGGAATCACGTGGGAATCCCGAGTCAATCACGTGGGAATCACGTGGGAATCACGTGGGATTCACTTGTCAATCACGAGTGAATCACGTGGGAATCACGTGTTAATCACGTGGGAATCACGTGGGAATCAAGTGGAAATCATACATCAATCACGTGTCAATCACGTGGGACTCACGTGGGAATCTCCTGATAATCACGTGTCAATCACGTGGGAATAACGTGGGAATCACGTTTCAATCACTTGGGAATCACGTGGGATTCACGTGGGAATCACGTGTCAATCACGTGTCAATCATGTGAGAATCAAGTGGGAAACACGTGGGAATCACTTGGAAATCACGTGTCAATCACATGGGAATCACATGGGAATCACGTTGGAATCACGTGTGGATCACGTGACAATCATTTGGGAATCATGTGGGAATCACGTGTCAATCACGTGGGAATCACGTGCGAATCACGTGTCAATCACGTGGGAGTCACGTGGATTTCACGTGGGAATCCTGTGGAAATCACGGGGGAATCACGAGTCAATCACGTGGGAAACACGTGTCAATCACGTGGGAATCACGTGTAAATCACGTGGGAATCACGTGTCAATCATGTGTCAATCACGTGGTAATCACGGGGGAATCACGTGGGAATCACGTGGGATCACGTGGGAATCACGTGACAATCATTTGTGAATCACGTGGTAATCACGTGTAAATCACGTGAGAATCACGTGGGAATCACAAGGAAATCACATGTCAATCACGTGGGAATCACGTGTCAATCACGATGGAATCACTTGGGAATCACGTGTCAATCATGGGGAATCACGTGGTAATCACGTGTAAATCACGTGGGAATCACGTGACAATCATTTGTGAATCACGTGGTAATCACGTGTAAATCACGTGAGAATCACGTGGGAATAACAAGGAAATCACGTGTCAATCACAAGGAAATCACGTGTCAATCACGTGGGAAACACGTGTCAATCACCTGGGAATCACGTGGGAATCACGTGTCAACACGGTGGAATCACGTGTGAATCACGTGTGAATCACGTGTCAATCATGTGGGAATCACGTGGGAATCATGTGGGAATCACGTGGGAATCACGTGTCAATCATGTGGGAATCAGTTGGGAATCACGTGTCAATCACGTGGGAATCACGTGGGAATCACGTCGGAATCTCGTGCCAATCACGTGGAAATCAAGTGGGAATCACGTGGGAATCACGTGGGAATTACGTGGGAATCACGTGTCAATCACGTGGGAATCACGTAGGAATCACGTGGGAATCACGTGACAATCATTTGGGAATCACGTGGGAATCAGGTGTCAATCACGTGGGAATCACGTGGGAATCACGTGGGAATCACGTGTCAATCACGTGTCAATCTCGTGGTAATCACGGGGGAATCACGTGGGAATCACATGGAAATCACGTGGGAATCACGTGGGAATCACATGGGAATGACGTATCAATCACGTGGGAATCTTGTGGGAATCACGTGGGAATCACGTGTCAATCAGGTGGGAATCACGTGGGAATCACGTTTCAATCACGTGGGAATCATGTGTCAATCACTTGGGAATCACGTGGGAATCACGTGGGAAGCACGTGGGAATCACGTGTCACTCACTTGGGAATCACATGGGAATCACGTGATAATCACGTGGGACTCACGGGGGAATCACGTGTCAATCACCTGGGAATCACGTGGGAATCACGTCAGAATCACGTGTCAATCACGTGGGAATCACGGGGGAATCACGTGTCAATCACCTGGGAATCACGTGGGAATCACGTCAGAATCACGTGTCAATCACGTGGGAATCACATGGGAATCACGTGTCAATCAGGTGAGAATCTCGTGGGAGTCAGGTGGGAAACACTTGTCAGTCACGTGGGAATCACGTGGCAATCACAATGGAATAACGAGAGAATCACGTGGCAATCACATGGGATTCACGAGAGAATCACGTGGGAATCACGTGGGAATCACGTTTCAATCACGAGTGATTCACGTGGGAATCACGTGGCAATCACATGGGAATAACGAGAGAATCACATGGCAATCACGTGGGATTCACGAGAGAATCACGTGGGAATCACGTGGGAATCACGTGTCAATCACGAGTGATTCACGTGGGAATCAAGTGTCAATCATGTGAGAATCTCGTGGGAGTCAGGTGGGAATCACTTGTCAATCACGTGGGATTCACGTGGGAATCACATGGGAATCACGAGAGAATCACATGGCAATCACGTGGGAATCACGAGAGAATCACGTGGCAGTCACGTGGGAATCACGTGGGAATCATATGGGAATCACGAGAGAATCACATGGGAATCACGTGGGAATCACATGTCAATCACGTGGGAATCATGTGGGAATCACTGGGAATCACGTGGGAATCACGTGGAAATCAGGTGTCAATCACGTGGGAATCATGTGTGAATCACGTGTCAATCACATGTCAATCACGTGGGAATCACGTGTCAATCACGTGGGAATCACGTGGGAATCATGTGGGAATCACGTGTCAATCACGTGGAAATCACGTGTCAATCACGTGGGAATCACGTGTCAATCACCTGGGAATCACGTGGGAATCACGTGTCAATCACGGTGGAATCACGTGTGAATCTCGTGTGAATCACGTGTCAATCACGGTGGAAACACGTGTGAATGACGTGTGAATCACGTGTCAATCATGTGGGAATCACGTGGGAATCATGTGGGAATCACGTGGGAATAACGTGTCAATCATGTGGGAATCACGTGGGAATAACGTGGGAATCACGTGTCAATCATCTAGGAATCACGTGTCAATCACGTGGGAATCACGTGGGAATCACGTGGGAATCACGTGTCAAACATCTAGGAATCACGTGTCAATCACGTGGGAATCACGTGGGAATCACGTGTCAATCATGTGGGAATCACGTGGGAATCACGTGGGAATCACGTGTGGATCACGTGACAATCATTTGGGAATCACGTGGGAATCACGTGTCAATCACGTGGGAATCACGTGGGAATCACGTGTCAATCACGTGGGAATCACGTGGGAATCACGTGGGAATCACGTGTGGATCACGTGACAATCATTTGGGAATCACGTGGGAATCACGTGTCAATCACGTGGGAATCACGTGGGAATCACGTGTCAATCACGTGGGAATCACATGTGAATAAGGTGGGAATCACGTGTCAATCATCTAGGAATCACGTGTCAATCACGTGGGAATCACGTGGGAATCACGTGGGAATCACGTGTCAAACATCTAGGAATCACGTGTCAATCACGTGGGAATCACGTGGGAATCACGTGGGAATCACGTGTCAATCATCTAGGAACCACGTGTCAATCACGTGGGAATCACGTGGGAATCACGTGTCAATCACGTGGGAGTCATGTAGGAATCACGTGGGAATCACGTGTGGATCACGTGACAATCATTTGGGAATCACGTGGGAATCACGTGTCAATCACGTGGGAATCACTTGGGAATCACGTGTCAATCACGTGGGAATCACGTGGATTTCACGTGGGAATCCCGTGGAAATCACGGGGGAATCACGTGTCAATCATGAGGGAATCACGTGTCAATCACGTGGGAAACACGTGTCAATCACATGGGAATCACGTGTAAATCACGTGGGAATCACGTGTCAATCATGTGTCAATCACGTGGTAATCACGGGGGAATCACGTGGGAATCACGTGGGATCACGTGGGAATCATGTGACAATCATTTGTGAATCACGTGGTAATCACGTGTAAATCACGTGAGAATCACGTGGGAATCACAAGGAAATCACATGTCAATCACGTGGGAATCACATGTCAATCACGATGGAATCACTTGGGAATCACGTGTCAATCACGGGGGAATCACGTGGGAATCACGTGTCAATCACGGTGGAAACACGTGTGAATCACGTGTGAATCACGTGTCAATCATGTGGGAATCACGTGGGAATCTTGTGGGAATCACGTGGGAATCACGTGTCAATCATGTGGGAATCACGCGGGAATCACGTGTCAATCACGTGGGAATCACGTGGGAATCACGTCGGAATCTCGTGCCAATCACGTGGGAATCACGTAGGAATCACGTGGGAATCACGTGGGAATCACGTGGGAATTACGTGGGAATCCCGAGTCAATCACGTGGGAATCCCGAGTCAATTACGTGGGAATCACGTGGGAATCACGTGGGAATCACGTGTCAATCATGTGGGAATCACGTGGGAATCACGTGTCAATCACGTGTCAATCACGTGGTAATCACGGGGGAATCACGTGGGAATCACGTGGAAATCACGTGGGAATCACGTGGGAATCACATGGGAATGACGTGTCAATCACGTGGGAATCATGTGGGAATCACGTGTCAATCACGTGGGAATCACGTGGGAAAAACGTGTCAATCACGTGGGAATCACGTGGGAATAACGTTTGAATCACGTGTCAATCATCTAGGAATCACGTGTCAATCACTTGGGAATCACGTGGGAATCACGTGGGAATCACGTGGGAATCACATGGGAATGACGTGTCAATCACGTGGGAATCACGTGGGAATCACGTGTCAATCACGTGGGCATCACGTGGGAATCACGTGGGAAACACGTGTCAATCACTTGGGAATCACGTGGGAATCACGTGTCAATCACGGTGGAATCACGTGTGAATCACGTGTGAATCACGTGTCAATCATGTGGGAATCACGTGGGAATCATGTGGGAATCACGTGGGAATCACGTGTCAATCATGTGGGAATCACGTGGGAATCACGTGTCAATCATGTGGGAATCACGTGGGAATCACGTCGGAATCTCGTGCCAATCACGTGGGAATCACGTGGGAATCACGTGGGAATCACGTGGGAATCACGTGGGAATTACGTGGGAATCCCGAGTCAATCACGTGGGAATCCCGAGTCAATCACGTGGGAATCACGTGGGAATCACGTGGGAATCACGTGTCAATCATGTGGGAATCACGTGGGAATCACGTGTCAATCACGTGTCAATCACGTGGTAATCACGGGGGAATCACGTGGGAATCACGTGGAAATCACGTGGGAATCACGTGGGAATCACATGGGAGTGACGTGTCAATCCCGTGGGAATCACGTGGGAATCATGTGGGAATCACGTGGGAATAACGTGTCAATCATGTGGGAATCACGTGGGAATAACGTGGGAATCACGTGTCAATCATCTAGGAATCACGTGTCAATCACGTGGGAATCACGTGGGAATCACGTGGGAATCACGTGTCAAACATCTAGGAATCACGTGTCAATCACGTGGGAATCACGTGGGAATCAGGTGTCAATCACGTGGGAATCACGTGGGAATCACGTGGGAATCACGTGTGGATCACGTGACAATCATTTGGGAATCACGTGGGAATCACGTGTCAATCACGTGGGAATCACGTGGGAATCACGTGTCAATCACGTGGGAATCACATGTGAATAAGGTGGGAATCACGTGTCAATCATCTAGGAATCACGTGTCAATCACGTGGGAATCACGTGGGAATCACGTGGGAATCACGTGTCAAACATCTAGGAATCACGTGTCAATCACGTGGGAATCACGTGGGAATCACGTGGGAATCACGTGTCAATCATCTAGGAACCACGTGTCAATCACGTGGGAATCACGGGGGAATCACGTGTCAATCACGTGGGAGTCATGTAGGAATCACGTGGGAATCACGTGTGGATCACGTGACAATCATTTGGGAATCACGTGGGAATCACGTTTCAATCACGTGGGAATCACTTGGGAATCACGTGTCAATCACGTGGGAATCACGTGGATTTCACGTGGGAATCTCGTGGAAATCACGGGGGAATCACGTGTCAATCATGAGGGAATCACGTGTCAATCACGTGGGAAACACGTGTCAATCACATGGGAATCACGTGTAAATCACGTGGGAATCACGTGTCAATCATGTGTCAATCACGTGGTAATCACGGGGGAATCACGTGGGAATCACGTGGGATCACGTGGGAATCATGTGACAATCATTTGTGAATCACGTGGTAATCACGTGTAAATCACGTGAGAATCACGTGGGAATCACAAGGAAATCACATGTCAATCACGTGGGAATCACATGTCAATCACGATGGAATCACTTGGGAATCACGTGTCAATCACGGGGGAATCACGTGGGAATCACGTGTCAATCACGGTGGAAACACGTGTGAATCACGTGTCAATCATGTGGGAATCACGTGGGAATCATGTGGGAATCACGTGGGAATCACGTGTCAATCATGTGGGAATCACGTGGGAATCACGTGTCATTCACGTGGGAATCACGTGGGAATCACGTCGGAATCTCGTGCCAATCACGTGGGAATCACGTGGGAATCACGTGGGAATCACGTGGGAATTACGTGGGAATCCCGAGTCAATCACGTGGGAATCCGGATTCAATCACGTGGGAATCACGTGGGAATCACGTGGGAATCACGTGTCAATCATGTGGGAATCACGTGGGAATCACGTGTCAATCACGTGTCAATCACGTGGTAATCACGGGGGAATCACGAGGGAATCACATGGAAATCACGTGGGAATCACGTGGGAATCACATGGGAATGACGTGTCAATCACGTGGGAATCATGTGGGAATCACGTGGGAATCACGTGTCAATCACGTGGGAATCACGTGGGAAAAACGTGTAAATCACGTGGGAATCACGTGGGAACCACGTGTCAATCATCTAGGAATCACGTGTCAATCACGTGAGAATCACGTGGGAATCACGTGGGAATCACGTGGGAATCACATGGGAATGACGTGTCAATCACGTGGGAATCACGTGTCAATCACGTGGGAATCACGTGTGGATCACGTGACAATCATTTGGGAATCACGTGGGAATCACGTGTCAATCACGTTGGAATCACGTGGGAATCACGTGTCAATCACGTGTGAATCACGTGGGAATAACGTGGGAATCACGTGTCAATCATCTAGGAATCACGTGTCAATCACGTGGGAATCACCTGGGAATCACGTGGGAATCACGTGTCAATCATCTAGGAATCACGTGTCAATCACGTGGGAATCACGTGGGAATCACGTGTCAATCACGTGGGAATCACATGGGAATCACGTGGGAATCACGTGTGGATCACGTTACAATCATTTGGGAATCACGTGGGAATAACATGTCAATCACGTGGGAATCACATGGGAATCACGTGTAATCACGTGGGAGTCACGTGGATTTCACGTAGGAATCCCGTGGAAATCACGGGGGAATCACGTGTCAATCATGAGGGAAAAACGTGGGAATCACGTGGGAATCACGTGTCAATCACGTGTCAATCTCGTGGTAATCACGGGGGAATCACGTGGGAATCACGTGGAAATCACGTGGGAATCACGTGGGAATCACATGGGAATGACGTATCAATCACGTGGGAATCTTGTGGGAATCACGTGGGAATCACGTGTCAATCACGTGGGAATCACGTGGGAATAAAGTGTCAATCATGTGGGAATCACGTGGGAATAACGTTTGAATCACGTGTCAATCATCTAGGAATCACGTGTCAATCACGTGGGAATCACGTGGGAATCACGTGGGAATCACGTGTCAAACATCTAGGAATCACGTGTCAATCACGTGGGAATCACGTGGGAATCACGTGTCAATCACGTGGGAATCACGTGGGAATCACGTGGGAATCACGTGTGGATCACGTGACAATCATTTGGGAATCACGTGGGAATCACGTGTCAATCACGTGGGAATCACGTGGGAATCACGTGTCAATCACGTGGGAATCACATGTGAATAAGGTGGGAATCACGTGTCAATCATCTGGGAATCACGTGTCAATCACGTGGGAATCACGTGGGAATCACGTGGGAATCACGTGTCAAACATCTAGGAATCACGTGTCAATCACGTGGGAATCACGTGGGAATCACGTGGGAATCACGTGTCAATCATCTAGGAACCACGTGTCAATCACGTGGGAATCACGTGGGAATCACGTGTCAATCACGTGGGAGTCATGTAGGAATCACGTGGGAATCACGTGTGGATCACGTGACAATCATTTGGGAATCACGTGGGAATCACGTGTCAATCACGTGGGAATCACTTGGGAATCACGTGTCAATCACGTGGGAATCACGTGGATTTCACGTGGGAATCCCGTGGAAATCACGGGGGAATCACGTGTCAATCATGAGGGAATCACGTGTCAATCACGTGGGAAACACGTGTCAATCACATGGGAATCACGTGTAAATCACGTGGGAATCACGTGTCAATCATGTGTCAATCACGTGGTAATCACGGGGGAATCACGTGGGAATCACGTGGGATCACGTGGGAATCATGTGACAATCATTTGTGAATCACGTGGTAATCACGTGTAAATCACGTGAGAATCACGTGGGAATCACAAGGAAATCACATGTCAATCACGTGGGAATCACATGTCAATCACGATGGAATCACTTGGGAATCACGTGTCAATCACGGGGGAATCACGTGGTAATCACGTGGAAATCACGTGGGAATCACGTGGGAATCACAAGGAAATCACGTGTCAATCACAAGGAAATCACGTGTCAATCACGCGGAAACACGTGTCAATCACTTGGGAATCACGCTGGAATCACCTGTCAATATCGTGGGAATCATGTGGGAATCGAGTGTCAATCAGGATGGAATTACGTGTGAATCACGTGTCAATCACGTGGGAATCACGTGGGAATCACGTGGGATTCACGTGGGAATCACGTGTCAATCACATGTCAACCATGTGAGAATCAAGTGGGAATCACGTGGAAATCACGTGTCAATCACGTGGGAATCACATGGGCATCATGTGTCAATCACGTTGGAATCACGTGGTAATCATATGGGAATCACGTGTCAATCACGTGGGAATCACGTGGGAATCACATGTCAATTTCGTGGGAAAAACGTTAGAGTCACGGGGGAATCACGTGTGAGTCATGTGTCAATCACGTGGGAATCACGTGGGAATCACGTGTCAATCCCGTATGAATCACGTGTGAATCAGGTGGGAATCACGTGGGAATCATGCGTCAATCACGTGGGAATCACATGGGAGTCACGTGGGAATAACGTGGGAATCACGTGGTAATCACGTAGGAATCACGTGGGAATAACGTGTCAATCACGTGGGAATCATGTGGGAATCACGTGTCAATCACGAGGGAATCACGTAGTAATCACGTGTCAATCACGTGGGCATCACATGGGTATCACACGGGAATCATTTGGGAATCACGTGTCAATCATGTTGAAATCACGTGGGAATCACTTTTGAATCACGTGGGAATCACGTGTCAATCACGTGGGAAACTCGTTTCAATCCCGTGGGAATCAGGTGGGAATCAGGTGGGAATCACGTGGGAATCACGTGGGAATCACGTGTCAATCATGTGGGAATCACTTGGGTATCACGTGGGAATCGTGTGTCAATCACGTGGGAATCACGTGGGAATCTCGTGGGAATCACGTGTCAATCACGATGGAATCACGTGGGAATCAAGTGGTAATCATGCGTCAATCACGTGGGAATCACGTGGGAGTCACGTGGGAATCACATGGGAATCATGTGGTAATCACGTGAGAATCAGGTTGGAATCACGTGTCAATAACATGGGAATCATGTGGGAATCACGTGTCAATCACGATGGAATTACGTGTGAATCACGTGGGAATCACGTGACAATCATTTGGGAATCACGTGGGAATCACGTGTTAATCACGTGGGAATCACATGGGAATCACGTGGGAATGACGTGTCAATCACGTGTCAATCACGTGGGAATAACGTTTCAATCACGTGGGAATCACGTGTCAATCATGTGGGAATCACTTGGGAATCACGTTGGAATCATGTGTCAATTACTTGGGAATCACGTGGGAATCACGTGGGAAGCACGTGGGAATCACGTGTCACTCACTTGGGAATCACATGGGAATCACGTGATAATCACGTGGGACTCACGTGTCAATCACGTGGGAATCACGTGAGAATCACGTGGGAATCACGTGGGAATCACGTGTCAATCACGTGGGAATCACGTGGGAATCACGTGGAAATCATGCGTCAATCACGTGGGAAACACGTGGGAGTCACGTGGGAATCACGTGGGAATCAAGTGGGAATCACGTGGGTATCACGTGTCAATCACGTGGGAGTCATGTGGGAGTCACGTGTCAATCATGATGGAATCACGTGGGAATCAAGTGGTGATCATGCGTCAATCACGTGGGAATCACGTGGGATTCACGTGGGCATCACGTGGAAATCACGTGTTAATCATGTGGGAATCACGTTGGAATCACGTGTCAATATCGTGTGAATCATGTGGGAATCACTTGTCAATCACGATGGAATTACGTTTGAATCACGTGGGAATCACGTGTCAATCACGTGGGAATCATGTGGGAATCACGTGTCAATCACGTGAGCATCATGTGGGCATCACGTGAGAATCATTTGGGAATCACGTGGGAATCAGGGGGGAATCACGTGGGAATCACATGTCAATCACGTGGGAATCACGTGGCAATCACGTGGGAATGACATGTCAATCCCGTGGGAATCACGTGGGAATAAGGTGGGAATCACGTGTCACTCACGTGGGAATCACATGGGAATCACGTGGGATTCTCGTGGGAATCACGTGTAAATCACGTGTCAATCATGTGAGAATCAAGTGGGAATCACGTGGAAATCACGTGTCAATTACGTGGGAATCACGTGTCAATCACGTTGGAATCACGTGGGAATCATATGAGAATCACGAGTCAATCACGTGGGAATCAAGTGGGAATCACGTGTCAATCACGTGGGAATCACTTGGGAATCACGTGTCAATCACGTGGGAATCACGTGGATTTCACGTGGGAATCCCGTGGAAATCACGGGGGAATCACGTGTCAATCATGAGGGAATCACGTGTCAATCACGTGGGAAACACGTGTCAATCACATGGGAATCACGTGTAAATCACGTGGGAATCACGTGTCAATCATGTGTCAATCACGTGGTAATCACGGGGGAATCACGTGGGAATCACGTGGGATCACGTGGGAATCATGTGACAATCATTTGTGAATCACGTGGTAATCACGTGTAAATCACGTGAGAATCACGTGGGAATCACAAGGAAATCACATGTCAATCACGTGGGAATCACATGTCAATCACGATGGAATCACTTGGGAATCACGTGTCAATCACGGGGGAATCACGTGGTAATCACGTGGAAATCACGTTGGAATCACGTGGGAATCACAAGGAAATCACGTGTCAATCACAAGGAAATCACGTGTCAATCACGCGGGAAACACGTGTCAATCACTTGGGAATCACGCTGGAATCACCTGTCAATATCGTGGGAATCATGTGGGAATCGAGTGTCAATCAGGATGGAATTACGTGTGAATCACGTGTCAATCACGTGGGAATCACGTGGGAATCACGTGGGATTCACGTGGGAATCACGTGTCAATCACATGTCAACCATGTGAGAATCAAGTGGGAATCACGTGGAAATCACGTGTCAATCACGTGGGAATCACATGGGCATCATGTGTCAATCACGTTGGAATCACGTGGTAATCATATGGGAATCACGTGTCAATCACGTGGGAATCACGTGGGAATCACATGTCAATTACGTGGGAAAAACGTTAGAGTCACGGGGGAATCACGTGGGAGTCACGTGTCAATCACGTGGGAATCACGTGGGAATCACGTGTCAATCCCGAATGAATCACGTGTGAATCAGGTGGGAATCACGTGGGAATCATGCGTCAATCACGTGGGAATCACATGGGAGTCACGTGGGAATAACGTGGGAATCACGTGGTAATCACGTAGGAATCACGTGGGAATAACGTGTCAATCACGTGGGAATCATGTGGGAATCACGTGTCAATCACGAGGGAATCACGTAGTAATCACGTGTCAATCACGTGGGCATCACATGGGTATCACACGGGAATCATTTGGGAATCACGTGTCAATCATGTTGAAATCACGTGGGAATCACTTTTGAATCACGTGGGAATCACGTGTCAATCACGTGGGAAACTCGTTTCAATCCCGTGGGAATCAGGTGGGAATCAGGTGGGAATCACGTGGGAATCACGTGGGAATCACGTGTCAATCATGTGGGAATCACTTGGGTATCACGTGGGAATCGTGTGTCAATCACGTGGGAATCACGTGGGAATCTCGTGGGAATCACGTGTCAATCACGATGGAATCACGTGGGAATCAAGTGGTAATCATGCGTCAATCACGTGGGAATCACGTGGGAGTCACGTGGGAATCACATGGGAATCACGTGGTAATCACGTGAGAATCAGGTTGGAATCACGTGTCAATAACATGGGAATCATGTGGGAATCACGTGTCAATCACGATGGAATTACGTGTGAATCACGTGGGAATCACGTGACAATCATTTGGGAATCACGTGGGAATCACGTGTTAATCACGTGGGAATCACATGGGAATCACGTGGGAATGACGTGTCAATCACGTGTCAATCACGTGGGAATAACGTTTCAATCACGTGGGAATCACGTGTCAATCATGTGGGAATCACTTGGGAATCACGTTGGAATCATGTGTCAATTACTTGGGAATCACGTGGGAATCACGTGGGAAGCACGTGGGAATCACGTGTCACTCACTTGGGAATCACATGGGAATCACGTGATAATCACGTGGGACTCACGTGTCAATCACGTGGGAATCACGTGAGAATCACGTGGGAATCACGTGGGAATCACGTGTCAATCATGTGGGAATCACGTGGGAATCACGTGGAAATCATGCGTCAATCACGTGGGAAACACGTGGGAGTCACGTGGGAATCACGTGGGAATCAAGTGGGAATCACGTGGGTATCACGTGTCAATCACGTGGGAGTCATGTGGGAGTCACGTGTCAATCATGATGGAATCACGTGGGAATCAAGTGGTGATCATGCGTCAATCACGTGGGAATCACGTGGGATTCACGTGGGCATCACGTGGAAATCACGTGTTAATCATGTGGGAATCACGTTGGAATCACGTGTCAATATCGTGTGAATCATGTGGGAATCACTTGTCAATCACGATGGAATTACGTTTGAATCACGTGGGAATCACGTGTCAATCACGTGGGAATCATGTGGGAATCACGTGTCAATCACGTGAGCATCATGTGGGCATCACGTGAGAATCATTTGGGAATCACGTGGGAATCAGGGGGGAATCACGTGGGAATCACATGTCAATCACGTGGGAATCACGTGGCAATCACGTGGGAATGACATGTCAATCCCGTGGGAATCACGTGGGAATAAGGTGGGAATCACGTGTCACTCACGTGGGAATCACATGGGAATCACGTGGGATTCTCGTGGGAATCACGTGTAAATCACGTGTCAATCATGTGAGAATCAAGTGGGAATCACGTGGAAATCACGTGTCAATTACGTGGGAATCACGTGTCAATCACGTTGGAATCACGTGGGAATCATATGAGAATCACGAGTCAATCACGTGGGAATCAAGTGGGAATCACGTGTCAATCACGTGGGAATCACTGGGGAATCACGTTGTAATCATGTGTAAATCACTTGGGAATCACGTGGGAATCACGTGTCAATCACGTGGGAATTACGTGAGAATCACGTGGGAATCACGTGGGAATCATGCGTCAATCACGTGGGAATCATGTGGGAATCTCGTGTCAATCACGATGGAATTACATGTGAATCACGTGTGAATCACGTGGGAATCACGTGGGAATCACGTAACAATCATTTGGGAATCACCTGGGAATCACGTGTTAATCACGTGGGAATCACATGGGAATCACGTGGGAATGATGTGTCAATCACGTAGGAATCACGTGGGAATCACGTGTCAATCACGTGGGAATTACGTGAGAATCACGTGGGATTCACGTGGGAATCATGTGTCAATCACGTGGGAATCATGTGGGAGTCACGTGGGAATAACGCGGGAATCAAGTCGGAATCACGTGGGTATGTCGTGTCAATCACGTGGGAGTCATGTGGGAGTCACGTGTCAATCACGATGGAATCACGTGTTAATCAAGTGGTGATCATGCGTTTATCACGTGGGAATCACGTGTCAATCACCAGGGAATCACGTGGGAATCACGTGTTAATCACGTGGGAATCACTTGGGAATCACGTATCAATCACGTGGGAATATCGTGGGAATCACATTTAATCACGTGGAAATCACATGGGAATCTCATGTCAATCAAGTTGGAATCACGTGGGAATGACGTGTCAATCACGTTGGCATCACGTGGTAATCATTTGGGAATCACGTGTCATTCACGTTGGAATCATATGGGAATCACGTGGGAATCACGTGGGAATCACGTGTCAATCACGTGGGAATCACGTGGGAATAACGGGGGAATCACGTGTCAATCCTATAGGAATCACGTGGGAATCACGTGTCAATCACGTAGGAATCACGTGTAAATCACGTGGGAATCACGTGGGAATCACGTGTCAATCACGTGGGAATCATGTGGGAATCACGTGGGAATCACGTGACAATCATTTGGGAATCACCTGGGAATCACGTGTTAATCACGAGGGAATCACGTGGGAATCACGTATGAATCACGTGGGAATCACGTGGGAATGACGTGTCAATCACGTGGGAATCACGTGGGAATCACGTGGGAATCACGTGTCAATCCCATAGGAATCACGTGGGAATCACGTGGGAATCATGTGCCAATCACGTGGGAATCACGTGGGAGTCACGTGAGAATCACGTGGGAATCACGTGGGAATCACGTGGGGATCACGTGACAATCACGTGGGAGTCATGTGGGAATCACGTGTCAATCACGATGGAATCACGTGGGAATCACGTATTAATCACGTGGGAATCACTTGGGAATCACGTGTCAATCACGTAGGAATATCGTGGGAATCACATTTAATCACGTGGAAATCACATGGGAATCTCGTGTCAATCAAGTTGGAATCACGTGGGAATGACGTGTCAATCACGTTGCCATCACGTGGGAATCATTTGGGAATCACGTGTCATTCACGTTGGAATCATATGGGAGTCACGTGGGAATCACGTGGGAATCACGTGTCAATCACGTGGGAATCACGTGGGAATAACGTGGGAATCACGTGTCAATCCCATAGGAATCCCGTGGGAATCACGTGGGAATCACGTGTCAATCACATAGGAATCACGTGTAAATCACGTGGGAATCATGTGGGAATCACATGTCAATCACGTTGGAATCATGTGGGAATCACGTGACAATCATTTGGGAATCACGTGGGAATCACGTGTCAATCCCATAGGAATCACGTGGGAATCACGTGGGAATCACGTGTCAATCACGGGGGAATCACGTGTAAATCACGTGGGAATCACGTGTCAATCACGGGGGAATCACGTGGTAATCACGTGGGAATCAGGTTTGAATCACGTGTCAATAATGTGGGAATCATGTGGGAATCACGTGTCAATCACGATGGAATTACGTGTGAATCACGTGTGAATCACGTGGGAATCACGGGGGAATCACGTGGTAAATCGTGGGAATCAGGTTCGAATCACGTGTCAATAATGTGGGAATCATGTGGGAATCACGTGTCAATCACGATGGAATTACGTGTGAATCACGTGTGAATCACGTGGGAATCACGTGGGAATCACGTGACAATCATTTGGGAATCACCCAGGAATCACGTGTTAATCACGTGGGAATCACAAGGGAATCACGTGGGAATGACGTGTCAATCACGTAGGAATCACGTGGGAATCACTTGTCAATCACGTGGGAATCACGTGTCAATCACGTGGGAATCACTTGGGAATCACGTTGGAATCATGTGTCAATCACTTGGGAATAACGTGGGAATCACATGGGAAGCACGTGGGAATCACGTGTCAATCACTTGGGAATCACATGGGAATCACGTGATAATCACGTGGGAATCACGTGTCAATCACTTGGGAATTACGTGAGAATCACGTTGGAATCACGTGGGAATCACGTGTCAATCACGTGGGAATCATGTGGGATTCATGCGTCAATCACGTGGGAATCACGTGGTAATTACGTGTCAATGACGTGGGAATCACGTGGGAATCACGTGAGAATCACGTGGGAATCACGTGGGAATTACGTGTCAATCACGTGGGAGTCACGTGGGAATTACGTCGGAATCTCGTGCCAATCACGTGGGAATCTCGTGCCAATCACGTGGGAATCACGTGGGAATCACGTGGGAATCTCGTGGGAATCACGAGGGAATTACGTGGGAATCACGTGTCAATCACGTGGGAATCACATGTCAATCAAGTTTGAATCACGTGGCAGTCACGTGGGAATGACATTTCAATCCCTTAGGAATCACGTGGGAATAAGGTGGGAATCACATGTCTATCACTGGGGAATCACGTGGGAATCACGTGGAAATCATGCGTCAATCACGTGGGAAACACATGGGAGTCACGTGGGAATCACGTGGGGATCAAGTGGGAATCACGTGGGTATCACGTTTCAATCATGTGGGAGTCATGTGGGAGTCACGTGTCAATCATGATGGAATCCCGTGGGAATCAAGTGGTGATCATGCGTCACTCACGTGGGAATCACGTGGGAGTCACGTGGGAATCACATGGAAATCACGTGGTAATCATGTGGGAATCACGTTGGAATCACGTGTCAATATCGTGTGAATCATGTGGGAATCACTTGTCAATCACGATGGAATTACTTTTGAATCACGTGGGAATCACGTGTCACTACGTGGCAATCATGTGGGAATCACGTGTCAATCACGTGAACATCATGTGGGCATCACGTGGGAATCATTTGGGAATCACGTGGGAATCACGGGGGAATCACGTGGGAATCACATGTCAATCACGTGGGAATCACGTGGCAATCACGTGGGAATGACATGTCAATCCCGTGGGAATCACGTGGGAATAAGGTGGGAATCACGTGTCACTCACGTGGGAATCACATGGGAATCACGTGGGATTCTTGTGGGAATCACGTGTAAATCACGTGTCAATCATGTGAGAATCAAGTGGGAATCACGTGGAAATCACGTGTCAATTACGTGGGAATCACGTGTCAATCACGTTGGAATCACGTGGGAATCATATGAGAATCACGAGTCAATCACGTGGGAATCAAGTGGGAATCACGTGTCAATCACGTGGGAATCACTGGGGAATCACGTTGGAATCATGTGTAAATCACTTGGGAATAACGTGGGAATCACGTGTCAATCACGTGGGAATTACGTGAGAATCACGTGTCAATCACGATGGAATTACATGTGAATCACGTGTCAATCACCTGGGAATCAGTGGGAATCATGCGTCAATCACGTGGGAATCATGTGGGAGTCACGTGGGAATAACGTGGGAATCAAGTCGGAATCACGTGGGTATATCGTGTCAATCACGTGGGAGTCATGTGGGAGTCACGTGTCAATCACGATGGAATCACGTGGTAATCAAGTTGTGATCATGCGTTTATCACGTGGGATTCAAGTGTCAATCACGAGGGAATCACGTGGGAATCACGTGTTAATCATGTGGGAATCACTTGGGAATCACGTATCAATCACGTGGGAATATCGTGGGAATCACATTTAATCACGTGGAAATCACATGGGAATCTCATGTCAATCAAGTTGGAATCACGTGGGAATGACGTGTCAATCACGTTGGCATCACGTGGTAATCATTTGGGAATCACGTGTCATTCACGTTGGAATCATATGGGAATCACGTGGGAATCACGTGGGAATCACGTGTCAATCACGTGGGAATCACGTGGGAATAACGGGGGTATCACGTGTCAATCCTATAGGAATCACGTGGGAATCACGTGTCAATCACGTAGGAATCACGTGTAAATCACGTGGGAATCACGTGTCAATCACGTGGGAATCATGTGGGAATCACGTGCGAATCACGTGACAATCATTTGGGAATCACCTGGGAATCACGTGTTAATCACGAGGGAATCACGTGGGAATCACGTATGAATCACGTGGGAATCACGTGGGAATGACGTGTCAATCACGTGGGAATCACGTGGGAATCAAGTGGGAATCACGTGTCAATCCCATAGGAATCACGTGGGAATCACGTGGGAATCACGTGTCAATCACGTAGGAATCACGTGTAAATCACGTGGGAATCACGTGTGAATCACGTGTCAATCACGTGGGAATCACGTGGGAATCATGTGCCAATCACGTGGGAATCACGTGGGAGTCACGTGAGAATCACGTGGGAATCACGTGGGAATCACGTGGGGATCACGTGACAATCACGTGGGAGTCATGTGGGAATCACGTGTCAATCATGAGGGAATCACGTGGGAATCACATGTTAATCACGTGGGAATCACTTGGGAATCACGTATCAATCACGTGGGAATATCGTGGGAATCACATTTAATCACGTGGAAATCACATGGGAATCTCGTGTCAATCAAGTTGGAATCACGTGGGAATGACGTGTCAATCAGGTTGGCATCACGTGGTAATCATTTGGGAATCACGTGTCATTCACGTTGGAATCATATGGGAATCACGTGGGAATCACGTGGGAATCACGTGTCAATCACGTGGGAATCACGTGGGAATAACGGGGGAATCACGTGTCAATCCTATAGGAATCACGTGGGAATCCCGTGGGAATCACGTGTCAATCACGTAGGAATCACGTGTAAATCACGTGGGAATCACATGTGAATCACGTGTCAATCACGTGGGAATCATGTGGGAATCACGTGGGACTCACGTGACAATCATTTGGGAATCACCTGGGAATCACGTGTTAATCACGAGGGAATCACGTGGGAATCACGTATGAATCACATGGGAATCACGTGGGAATGACGTGTCAATTACGTGGGAATCACGTGGGAATCACGTGGGAATCACGTGTCAATCCCATAGGAATCACGTGGGAATCACGTGGGAATCACGTGTCAATCACGTAGGAATCACGTGTAAATCACGTGGGAATCACGTGTCAATCACGTGGGAATCACGTGGGAATCATGTGCCAATCACGTGGGAATCACGTGGGAGTCACGTGAGAATCACGTGGGAATCACGTGGGAATCACGTGGGGATCACGTGACAATCACGTGGGAGTCATGTGGGAATCACGTGTCAATCATGATGGAATCACGTGGGAATCAAGTGGTAATCATACGTCAACCACGTGGGAATCACATGGGAATCACGTGCTAATCACGTGGGAATCACGCTGGAATCACGTGTCAATATCGTGGGAATCATGTGGGAATCGAGTGTCAATCACGATGGAATTACGTGTGAATCACGTGGGAATCACGTGTCAATCACGTGAGAATCACGTGGGAATCATGTGGGATTCACGTGGGAATCACGTGTCAATCACGTGTCAATCATGTGAGAATCAAGTGGGAATCACGTGGAAATCACGTGTCAATCACGTGGGAATCACATGGGCATCATGTGTCAATCACGTTGGAATCACGTGGTAATCATATGGGAATCACGTGTCAATCACGTGGGAATCACGTGGGAATCACATGTCAATTACGTGGGAATCACGTTAGAGTCACGGGCGAATCACGTGGGAGTCACGTGTCAATCACGTGGGAATCACGTGGGAATCACGTGTCAATCCCATTTGAATCACGTGTGAATCAGGTGGGAATCACGTGGGAATCACGTGGGAATCATGCGTCAATCACGTGGGAATCACATGGGAGTCACGTGGGAATAACGTGGGAATCACGTGGTAATCACGTAGGAATCACGTGGGAATAACGTGTCAATCACGTGGGAATCATGTGGGAATCACGTGTCAATCACGAGGGAATCACGTAGTAATCACGTGTCAATCACGTGGGCATCACATGGGTATCACACGGGAATCATTTGGGAATGACGTTTCAATCACGTTGGAATCACGTGGGAATCACTTTTGAATCACGTGGGAATCACGTGTCAATCACGTGGGAAAATCGTTTCAATCCCGTCGGAATCAGGTGGGAATCACATGGGAATCACGTGGGAATCACGAGGGAATCACGTGTCAATCACGTGGGAATCACGTGTCAATCATGTGGGAATCACTTGTGTATCACGTGGGAATCGCGTGTCAATCACGTGGGAATCACGTGGGAATCTCGTGGGAATCACGTGTCAATTACGATGGAATCACGTGGGAATCTCGTGGGAATCACGTGTCAATCCCGTGGGAATCACGTGGGAATAAGGTGGGAATCACGTGTCACTCACGTGGGAATCACATGGGAATCACGTGGGATTCTCGTGGGAATCACGTGTAAATCACGTGTCAATCATGTGAGAATCAAGTGGGAATCACGTGGAAATCACGTGTCAATTACGTGGGAATCACGTGTCAACCACGTTGGAATCACGTGGGAATCATATGAGAATCACGAGTCAATCACGTGGGAATCAAGTGGGAATCACGTGTCAATCACGTGGGAATCACTGGGGAATCACGTTGTAATCATGTGTAAATCACTTGGGAATAACGTGGGAATCACGTGTCAATCACGTGGACATTACGTGAGAATCACGTGGGAATCACGTGGGAATCATGCGTCAATCACGTGGGAATCATGTGGGAATCACGTGTCAATCACGATGGAATTACATGTGAATCACGTGTAATCACGTGGGAGTCACGTGGATTTCACGTGGGAATCCCGTGGAAATCACGAGGGAATCACGTGTCAATCATGAGGGAAAAACGTGGGAATCACGTGGGAATCACATGTCAATCACGATGGAATCACTTGGGAATCACGTGTCAATCACGGGGGAATCACGTGGGAATCACGTGTCAATCACGGTGGAAACACATGTGAATCACGTGTGAATCACGTGTCAATCATGTGGGAATCACGTGGGAATCATGTGGGAATCTCGTGGGAATAACGTGTCAATCATGTGGGAATCACGTGGGAATAACGTGGGAATCACGTGTCAATCATCTAGGAATCACGTGTCAATCACGTGGGAATCACGTGGGAATCACGTGGGATCACGTGGGAATCATGTGACAATCATTTGTGAATCACGTGGTAATCACGTGTAAATCACGTGAGAATCACGTGGGAATCACAAGGAAATCACATGTCAATCACGTGGGAATCACATGTCAATCACGATGGAATCACTTGGGAATCACGTGTCAATCACGGGGGAATCACGTGGGAATCACGTGTCAATCACGGTGGAAACACGTGTGAATCACGTGTCAATCATGTGGGAATCACGTGGGAATCATGTGGGAATCACGTGGGAATCACGTGTCAATCATGTGGGAATCACGTGGGAATCACGTGTCAATCACGTGGGAATCACGTGGGAATCACGTCGGAATCTCGTGCCAATCACGTGGGAATCACGTGGGAATCACGTGGGAATCACGTGGGAATCACGTGGGAATTACGTGGGAATCCCGAGTCAATCACGTGGGAATCCCGAGTCAATCACGTGGGAATCACGTGGGAATCACGTGTCAATCATGTGGGAATCACGTGGGAATCACGTGTCAATCACGTGTCAATCACGTGGTAATCACGGGGGAATCACGAGGGAATCACGTGGAAATCACGTGGGAATCACGTGGGAATCACATGGGAATGACGTGTCAATCACGTGGGAATCATGTGGGAATCACGTGGGAATCACGTGTCAATCACGTGGGAAAAACGTGTCAATCACGTGGGAATCACGTGGGAATAACGTGGGAACCACGTGTCCATCATCTAGGAATCACGTGTCAATCACGTGGGAATCACGTGGGAATCACGTGGGAATCACGTGGGAATCACATGGGAATGACGTGTCAATCACGTGGGAATCACGTGGGAATCACGTGTCAATCACGTGGGAATCACGTGGGAATCAAGTGGGAATCACGTGTGGATCACGTGACAATCATTTGGGAATCACGTGGGAATCACGTGTCAATCACGTGGGAATCACGTGGGAATCACGTGTCAATCACGTGGGAATCACGTGGGAATAACGTGGGAATCACGTGTCAATCATCTAGGAATCACGTGTCAATCACGTGGGAATCACGTGGGAATCACGTGGGAATCACGTGTCAATCATCTAGGAATCACGTGTCAATCACGTGGGAATCACATGGGAATCACGTGGGAATCACGTGTGGATCACGTTACAATCATTTGGGAATCACGTGGGAATAACGTGTCAATCACGTGGGAATCACATGGGAATCACGTGTAATCACGTGGGAGTCACGTGGATTTCACGTGGGAATCCCGTGAAAATCACGTGGGAATCACGTGGGAATCACATGGGAATGACGTATCAATCACGTGGGAATCTTGTGGGAATCACGTAGGAATCACGTGTCAATCACGTGGGAATCACGTGGGAATAACGTGTCAATCATGTGGGAATCACGTGGGAATAACGTGGGAATCACGTGTCAATCATCTAGGAATCACGTGTCAATCACGTGGGAATCACGTGGGAATCACGTGGGAATCACGTGTCAAACATCTAGGAATCACGTGTCAAACACGTGGGAATCACGTGGGAATCACGTGTCAATCACGTGGGAATCACGTGGGAATCACGTGGGAATCACGTGTGGATCACGTGACAATCATTTGGGAATCACGTGGGAATCACGTGTCAATCACGTGGGAATCACGTGGGAATCACGTGTCAATCACGTGGGAATCACGTGGGAATCACGTGTCAATCACGTGGGAATCACGTGGGAATAACGTGGGAATCACGTGTCAATCATCTAGGAATCACGTGTCAATCACGTGGGAATCACGTGGGAATCACGTGGGAATCACGTGTCAATCATCTAGGAATCACGTGTCAATCACGTGGGAATCACGTGGGAATCACGTGTCTATCACGTGGGAATCACATGGGAATCACGTGGGAATCACGTGTGGATCACGTTACAATCATTTGGGAATCACGTGGGAATAACGTGTCAATCACGTGGGAATCACATGGGAATCACGTGTAATCACGTGGGAGTCACGTGGATTTCACGTGGGAATCCCGTGGAAATCACGGGGGAATCACGTGTCAATCATGAGGGAAAAACGTGTGAATCACGTGGGAATCACGTGTCAATCACGTGTCAATCTCGTGGTAATCACGGGGGAATCACGTGGGAATCACGTGGAAATCACGTGGGAATCACGTGGGAATCACATGGGAATGACGTATCAATCACGTGGGAATCTTGTGGGAATCACATGGGAATCACGTGTCAATCACGTGGGAATCACGTGGGAATAACGTGTCAATCATGTGGGAATCACGTGGGAATAACGTGGGAATCACGTGTCAAACATCTAGGAATCACGTGTCAATCACGTGGGAATCACGTGGGAATCACGTGGGAATCACGTGTCAAACATCTAGGAATCACGTGTCAATCACGTGGGAATCGCGTGGGAATCACGTGTCAATCACGTGGGAATCACGTGGGAATCACGTGGGAATCACGTGTGGATCACGTGACAATCATTTGGGAATCACGTGGGAATCACGTGTCAATCACGTGGGAATCACGTGGGAATCACGTGTCAATCACGTGGGAATCACATGTGAATAAGGTGGGAATCACGTGTCAATCATCTAGGAATCACGTGTCAATCACGTGGGAATCACGTGGGAATCACGTGGGAATCACGTGTCAAACATCTAGGAATCACGTGTCAATCACGTGGGAATCACGTGGGAATCACGTGGGAATCACGTGTCAATCATCTAGGAACCACGTGTCAATCACGTGGGAATCAAGTGGGAATAACGTGTCAATCACGTGGGAGTCATGTAGGAATCACGTGGGAATCACGTGTGGATCACGTGACAATCATTTGGGAATCACGTGGGAATCACGTGTCAATCACGTGGGAATCACTTGGGAATCACGTGTCAATCACGTGGGAATCACGTGGATTTCACGTGGGAATCCCGTGGAAATCACGGGGGAATCACGTGTCAATCATGAGGGAATCACGTGTCAATCACGTGGGAAACACGTGTCAATCACATGGGAATCACGTGTAAATCACGTGGGAATCACGTGTCAATCATGTGTCAATCACGTGGTAATCACGGGGGAATCACGTGGGAATCACGTGGGATCACGTGGGAATCATGTGACAATCATTTGTGAATCACGTGGTAATCACGTGTAAATCACGTGAGAATCACGTGGGAATCACAAGGAAATCACATGTCAATCACGTGGGAATCACATGTCAATCACGATGGAATCACTTGGGAATCACGTGTCAATCACGGGGGAATCACGTGGGAATCACGTGTCAATCACGGTGGAAACACGTGTGAATCACGTGTGAATCACGTGTCAATCATGTGGGAATCACGTGGGAATCATGTGGGAATCTCGTGGGAATAACGTGTCAATCATGTGGGAATCACGTGGGAATAACGTGGGAATCACGTGTCAATCATCTAGGAATCACGTGTCAATCACGTGGGAATCACGTGGGAATCACGTGAGATCACGTGGGAATCATGTGACAATCCTTTGTGAATCACGTGGTAATCACGTGTAAATCACGTGAGAATCACGTGGGAATCACAAGGAAATCACATGTCAATCACGTGGGAATCACATGTCAATCACGATGGAATCACTTGGGAATCACGTGTCAATCACGGAGGAATCACGTGGGAATCACGTGTCAATCACGGTGGAAACACGTGTGAATCACGTGTGAATCACGTGTCAATCATGTGGGAATCACGTGGGAATCATGTGGGAATCACGTGGGAATCACGTGTCAATCATGTGGGAATCACGTGGGAATCACGTGTCAATCACGTGGGAATCACGTGGGAATCACGTCGGAATCTCGTGCCAATCACGTGGGAATCACGTGGGAATCACGTGGGAATCACGTGGGAATCACGTGGGAATTACGTGGGAATCCCGAGTCAATCACGTGGGAATCCCGAGTCAATCACGTGGGAATCACGTGGGAATCACGTGGGAATCACGTGTCAATCATGTGGGAATCACGTGGGAATCACGTGTCAATCACGTGTCAATCACGTGGTAATCACGGGGGAATCACGAGGGAATCACGTGGAAATCACGTGGGAATCACGTGGGAATCACATGGGAATGACGTGTCAATCACGTGGGAATCATGTGGGAATCACGTGGGAATCACGTGTCAATCACGTGGGAAAAACGTGTCAATCATGTGGGAATCACGTGGGAATAACGTGGGAACCACGTGTCAATCATCTAGGAATCACGTGTCAATCACGTGGGAATCACGTGGGAATCACGTGGGAATCACGTGGGAATCACATGGGAATGACGTGTCAATCACGTGGGAATCACGTGGGAATCACGTGTCAATCACGTGGGAATCACGTGGGAATCACGTGGGAATCACGTGTGGATCACGTGACAATCATTTGGGAATCACGTGGGAATCACGTGTCAATCACGTGGGAATCACGTGGGAATCACGTGTCAATCACGTGGGAATCACGTGGGAATAACGTGGGAATCACGTGTCAATCATCTAGGAATCACGTGTCAATCACGTGGGAATCACGTGGGAATCACGTGGGAATCACGTGTCAATCATCTAGGAATCACGTGTCAATCACGTGGGAATCACGTGGGAATCACGTGTCAATCACGTGGGAATCACATGGGAATCACGTGGGAATCACGTGTGGATCACGTTACAATCATTTGGGAATCACGTGGGAATAACGTGTCAATCACGTGGGAATCACATGGGAATCACGTGTAATCACGTGGGAGTCACGTGGATTTCACATGGGAATCCCGTGAAAATCACGTGGGAATCACGTGGGAATCACATGGGAATGACGTATCAATCACGTGGGAATCTTGTGGGAATCACGTGGGAATCACGTGTCAATCACGTGGGAATCACGTGGGAATAACGTGTCAATCATGTGGGAATCACGTGGGAATAACGTGGGAATCACGTGTCAATCATCTAGGAATCACGTGTCAATCACGTGGGAATCACGTGGGAATCACGTGGGAATCACGTGTCAAACATCTAGGAATCACGTGTCAATCACGTGGGAATCACGTGGGAATCACGTGTCAATCACGTGGGAATCACGTGGGAATCACGTGGGAATCACGTGTGGATCACGTGACAATCATTTGGGAATCACGTGGGAATCACGTGTCAATAACGTGGGAATCACGTGGGAATCACGTGTCAATCACGTGGGAATCACGTGGGAATCACGTGTCAATCACGTGGGAATCACGTGGGAATAACGTGGGAATCACGTGTCAATCATCTAGGAATCACGTGTCAATCACGTGGGAATCACGTGGGAATCACGTGGGAATCACGTGTCAATCATCTAGGTATCACGTGTCAATCACGTGGGAATCACGTGGGAATCACGTGTCAATCACCTGGGAATCACATGGGAAACACGTGGGAATCACGTGTGGATCACGTTACAATCATTTGGGAATCACGTGGGAATAACGTGTCAATCACGTGGGAATCACATGGGAATCACGTGTAATCACGTGGGAGTCACGTGGATTTCACGTGGGAATCCCGTGGAAATCACGGGGGAATCACGTGTCAATCATGAGGGAAAAACGTGGGAATCACGAGGGAATCACGTGTCAATCACGTGTCAATCTCGTGGTAATCACGGGGGAATCACGTGGGAATCACGTGGAAATCACGTGGGAATCACGTGGGAATCACATGGGAATGACGTATCAATCACGTGGGAATCTTGTGGGAATCACGTGGGAATCACGTGTCAATCACGTGGGAATCACGTGGGAATAACGTGTCAATCATGTGGGAATCACGTGGGAATAACGTGGGAATCACGTGTCAATCATCTAGGAATCACGTGTCAATCACGTGGGAATCACGTGGGAATCACGTGGGAATCACGTGTCAAACATCTAGGAATCACGTGTCAATCACGTGGGAATCACGTGGGAATCACGTGTCAATCACGTGGGAATCACGTGGGAATCACGTGGGAATCACGTGTGGATCACGTGACAATCATTTGGGAATCACGTGGGAATCACGTGTCAATCACGTGGGAATCACTTGGGAATCACGTGTCAATCACGTGGGAATCACATGTGAATAAGGTGGGAATCACGTGTCAATCATCTAGGAATCACGTGTCAATCACGTGGGAATCACGTGGGAATCACGTGGGAATCACGTGTCAAACATCTAGGAATCACGTGTCAATCACGTGGGAATCACGTGGGAATCACGTGTCAATCATCTAGGAACCACGTGTCAATCACGTGGGAATCACGTGGGAATCACGTGTCAATCACGTGGGAGTCATGTAGGAATCACGTGGGAATCACGTGTGGATCACGTGACAATCATTTGGGAATCACGTGGGAATCACGTGTCAATCACGTGGGAATCACTTGGGAATCACGTGTCAATCACGTGGGAATCACGTGGATTTCACGTGGGAATCCCGTGGAAATCACGGGGGAATCACGTGTCAATCATGAGGGAATCACGTGTCAATCACGTGGGAAACACGTGTCAATCACATGGGAATCACGTGTAAATCACGTGGGAATCACGTGTCAATCATGTGTCAATCACGTGGTAATCACGGGGGAATCACGTGGGAATCACGTGGGATCACGTGGGAATCACGTGGGAATCACGTGGGAATCACATGGGAATGACGTGTCAATCACGTGGGAATCACGTGGGAATCACGTGTCAATCACGTGGGAATCACGTGGGAATCACGTGGGAATCACGTGTGGATCACGTGACAATCATTTGGGAATCACGTGGGAATCACGTGTCAATCACGTGGGAATCACGTGGGAATCACGTGTCAATCACGTGGGAATCACGTGGGAATAACGTGGGAATCACGTGGGAATCACGTGGGAATCACGTGGGAATCACGTGTCAATCATCTAGGAATCACGTGTCAATCACGTGGGAATCACGTGGGAATCACGTGGGAATCACGTGTCAATCATCTAGGAATCACGTGTCAATCACGTGGGAATCACGTGGGAATCACGTGTCAATCACGTGGGAATCACATGGGAATCACGTGGGAATCACGTGTGGATCACGTTACAATCATTTGGGAATCACGTGGGAATAACGTGTCAATCACGTGGGAATCACATGGGAATCACGTGTAATCACGTGGGAGGCACGTGGATTTCACGTGGGAATCCCGTGGAAATCACGGGGGAATCACGTGTCAATCATGAGGGACAAATGTGGGAGTCACGTGGGAATCACGTGTCAATCACGTGTCAATCTCGTGGTAATCACGGGGGAATCACGTGGGAATCACGTGGAAATCACGTGGGAATCACGTGGGAATCACATGGGAATGACGTATCAATCACGTGGGAATCTTGCGGGAATCACGTGGGAATCACGTGTCAATCACGTGGGAATCACGTGGGAATAACGTGTCAATCATGTGGGAATCACGTGGGAATAACGTGGGAATCACGTGTCAATCATCTAGGAATCACGTGTCAATCACGTGGGAATCACGTGGGAATCACGTGGGAATCACGTGTCAAACATCTAGGAATCACGTGTCAATCACGTGGGAATCACGTGGGAATCACGTGTCAATCACGTGGGAATCACGTGGGAATCACGTGGGAATCACGTGTGGATCACGTGACAATCATTTGTGAATCACGTGGGAATCACGTGTCAATCACGTGGGAATCACGTGGGAATCACGTGTCAATCACGTGGGAATCACATGTGATTAAGGTGGGAATCACGTGTCAATCATCTAGGAATCACGTGTCAATCACGTGGGAATCACGTGGGAATCACGTGGGAATCACGTGTCAAACATCTAGGAATCACGTGTCAATCACGTGGGAATCACGTGGGAATCACGTGGGAATCACGTGTCAATCATCTAGGAACCACGTGTCAATCACGTGGGAATCACGTGGGAATCACGTGTCAATCACGTGGGAGTCATGTAGGAATCACGTGGGAATCACGTGTGGATCACGTGACAATCATTTGGGAATCACGTGGGAATCACGTGTCAATCACGTGGGAATCACTTGGGGATCACGTGTCAATCACGTGGGAATCACGTGGATTTCATGTGGGAATCCCGTGGAAATCACGGGGGAATCACGTGTCAATCATGAGGGAATCACGTGTCAATCACGTGGGAAACACGTGTCAATCACATGGGAATCACGTGTAAATCACGTGGGAATCACGTGTCAATCATGTGTCAATCACGTGGTAATCACGGGGGAATCACGTGGGAATCACGTGGGATCACGTGGGAATCATGTGACAATCATTTGTGAATCACGTGGTAATCACGTGTAAATCACGTGAGAATCACGTGGGAATCACAAGGAAATCACAAGTCAATCACGTGGGAATCACATGTCAATCACGATGGAATCACTTGGGAATCACGTGTCAATCACGGGGGAATCACGTGGGAATCACGTGTCAATCACGGTGGAAACACGTGTGAATCACGTGTGAATCACGTGTCAATCATGTGGGAATCACGTGGGAATCATGTGGGAATCACGTGGGAATAACGTGTCAATCATGTGGGAATCACGTGGGAATAACGTGGGAATCACGTGTCAATCATCTAGGAATCACGTGTCAATCACGTGGGAATCACGTGGGAATCACGTGGGAATCACGTGTCAAACATCTAGGAATCACGTGTCAATCACGTGGGAATCACGTGGGAATCACGTGTCAATCACGTGGGAATCACGTGGGAATCACGTGGGAATCACGTGTGGATCACGTGACAATCATTTGGGAATCACGTGGGAATCACGTGTCAATCACGTGGGAATCACGTGGGAATCACGTGTCAATCACGTGGGAATCACGTGGATTTCACGTGGGAATCCCGTGGAAATCACGGGGGAATGACGTGGGAATCACGTGTCAATCACGTGGGAATCACATGTGAATAAGGTGGGAATCACGTGTCAATCATCTAGGAATCACGTGTCAATCACGTGGGAATCACGTGGGAATCACGTGGGAATCACGTGTCAAACATCTAGGAATCACGTGTCAATCACGTGGGAATCACGTGGGAATCACGTGGGAATCACGTGTCAATCATCTAGGAACCACGTGTCAATCACGTGGGAATCACGTGGGAATCACGTGTCAATCACGTGGGAATCACGTGGGAATCACGTGTCAATCACGTGGGAATCACATGTGAATAAGGTGGGAATCACGTGTCAATCATCTAGGAATCACGTGTCAATCACGTGGGAATCACGTGGGAATCACGTGGGAATCACGTGTCAAACATCTAGGAATCACGTGTCAATCACGTGGGAATCACGTGGGAATCACGTGGTAATCACGTGTCAATCATCTAGGAACCACGTGTCAATCACGTGGGAATCACGTGGGAATCACGTGTCAATCACGTGGGAGTCATGTAGGAATCACGTGGGAATCACGTGTGGATCACGTGACAATCATTTGGGAATCACGTGGGAATCACGTGTCAATCACGTGGGAATCACTTGGGAATCACGTGTCAATCACGTGGGAATCACGTGGATTTCACGTGGGAATCCCGTGGAAATCACGGGGGAATCACGTGTCAATCATGAGGGAATCACGTGTCAATCACGTGGGAAACACGTGTCAATCACATGGGAATCACGTGTAAATCACGTGGGAATCACGTGTCAATCATTTGTCAATCACGTGGTAATCACGGGGGAATCACGTGGGAATCACGTGGGATCACGTGGGAATCACGTGGGAATCACGTGGGAATCACATGGGAATGACGTGTCAATCACGTGGGAATCACGTGGGAATCACGTGTCAATCACGTGGGAATCACGTGGGAATCACGTGGGAATCACGTGTGGATCACGTGACAATCATTTGGGAATCACGTGGGAATCACGTGTCAATCACGTGGGAATCACGTGGGAATCACGTGTCAATCACGTGGGAATCACGTGGGAATAACGTGGGAATCACGTGTCAATCATCTAGGAATCACGTGTCAATCACGTGGGAATCACGTGGGAATCACGTGGGAATCACGTGTCAATCATCTAGGAATCACGTGTCAATCACGTGGGAATCACGTGGGAATCACGTGTCAATCACGTGGGAATCACATGGGAATCACGTGGGAATCACGTGTGGATCACGTTACAATCATTTGGGAATCACGTGGGAATAACGTGTCAATCACGTGGGAATCACATGGGAATCACGTGTAATCACGTGGGAGGCACGTGGATTTCACGTGGGAATCCCGTGGAAATCACGGGGGAATCACGTGTCAATCATGAGGGACAAATGTGGGAGTCACGTGGGAATCACGTGTCAATCACGTGTCAATCTCGTGGTAATCACGGGGGAATCACGTGGGAATCACGTGGAAATCACGTGGGAATCACGTGGGAATCACATGGGAATGACGTATCAATCACGTGGGAATCTTGCGGGAATCACGTGGGAATCACGTGTCAATCACGTGGGAATCACGTGGGAATAACGTGTCAATCATGTGGGAATCACGTGTCAATCATGTGTCAATCACGTGGTAATCACGGGGGAATCACGTGGGAATCACGTGGGATCACGTGGGAATCATGTGACAATCATTTGTGAATCACGTGGTAATCACGTGTAAATCACGTGAGAATCACGTGGGAATCACAAGGAAATCACATGTCAATCACGTGGGAATCACATGTCAATCACGATGGAATCACTTGGGAATCACGTGTCAATCACGGGGGAATCACGTGGGAATCACGTGTCAATCACGGTGGAAACACGTGTGAATCACGTGTGAATCACGTGTCAATCATGTGGGAATCACGTGGGAATCATGTGGGAATCACGTGGGAATAACGTGTCAATCATGTGGGAATCACGTGGGAATAACGTGGGAATCACGTGTCAATCATCTAGGAATCCCGTGTCAATCACGTGGGAATCACGTGGGAATCACGTGGGAATCACGTGTCAAACATCTAGGAATCACGTGTCAATCACGTGGGAATCACGTGGGAATCACGTGTCAATCACGTGGGAATCACGTGGGAATCACGTGGGAATCACGTGTGGATCACGTGACAATCATTTGGGAATCACGTGGGAATCACGTGTCAATCACGTGGGAATCACGTGGGAATCACGTGTCAATCACGTGGGAATCACATGTGAATAAGGTGGGAATCACGTGTCAATCATCTAGGAATCACGTGTCAATCACGTGGGAATCACGTGGGAATCACGTGGGAATCACGTGTCAAACATCTAGGAATCACGTGTCAATCACGTGGGAATCACGTGGGAATCACGTGGGAATCACGTGTCAATCATCTAGGAACCACGTGTCAATCACGTGGGAATCACGTGGGAATCACGTGTCAATCACGTGGGAGTCATGTAGGAATCACGTGGGAATCACGTGTGGATCACGTGACAATCATTTGGGAATCACGTGGGAATCACGTGTCAATCACGTGGGAATCACTTGGGAATCACGTGTCAATCACGTGGGAATCACGTGGATTTCACGTGGGAATCCCGTGGAAATCACGGGGGAATCACGTGTCAATCATGAGGGAATCACGTGTCAATCACGTGGGAAACACGTGTCAATCACATGGGAATCACGTGTGAATCACGTGGGAATCACGTGTCAATCATGTGTCAATCACGTGGTAATCACGGGGGAACCACGTGGGAATCACGTGGGATCACGTGGGAATCATGTGACAATCATTTGTGAATCACGTGGTAATCACGTGTAAATCACGTGAGAATCACGTGGGAATCACAAGGAAATCACATGTCAATCACGTGGGAATCACATGTCAATCACGATGGAATCACTTGGGAATCACGTGTCAATCACGGGGGAATCACGTGGGAATCACGTGTCAATCACGGTGGAAACACGTGTGAATCACGTGTGAATCACGTGTCAATCATGTGGGAATCACGTGGGAATCATGTGGGAATCACGTGGGAATCACGTGTCAATCATGTGGGAATCACGTGGGAATCACGTGTCAATCACGTGGGAATCACGTGGGAATCACGTCGGAATCTCGTGCCAATCACGTGGGAATCACGTGGGAATCACGTGGGAATCACGTGGGAATCACGTGGGAATTACGTGGGAATCCCGAGTCAATCACGTGGGAATCCCGAGTCAATCACGTGGGAATCACGTGGGAATCACGTGTCAATCATGTGGGAATCACGTGGGAATCACGTGTCAATCACGTGGGAATCACGTGGGAATCACGTCGGAATCTCGTGCCAATCACGTGGGAATCACGTGGGAATCACGTGGGAATCACGTGGGAATCACGTGGGAATTACGTGGGAATCCCGAGTCAATCACGTGGGAATCCCGAGTCAATCACGTGGGAATCACGTGGGAATCACGTGTCAATCATGTGGGAATCACGTGGGAATCACGTGTCAATCACGTGGGAATCACGTGGGAATCACGTCGGAATCTCGTGCCAATCACGTGGGAATCACGTGGGAATCACGTGGGAATCACGTGGGAATCACGTGGGAATTACGTGGGAATCCCGAGTCAATCACGTGGGAATCCCGAGTCAATCACGTGGGAATCACGTGGGAATCACGTGGGAATCACGTGTCAATCATCTAGGAACCACGTGTCAATCACGTGGGAATCACGTGGGAATCACGTGTCAATCACGTGGGAGTCATGTAGGAATCACGTGGGAATCACGTGTGGATCACGTGACAATCATTTGGGAATCACGTGGGAATCACGTGTCAATCACGTGGGAATCACTTGGGAATCACGTGTCAATCACGTGGGAATCACGTGGATTTCACGTGGGAATCCCGTGGAAATCACGGGGGAATCACGTGTCAATCATGTGGGAATCACGTGTCAATCACGTGGGAAACACGTGTCAATCACATGGGAATCACGTGTAAATCACGTGGGAATCACGTGTCAATCATGTGTCAATCACGTGGTAATCACGGGGGAATCACGTGGGAATCACGTGTGATCACGTGGGAATCATGTGACAATCATTTGTGAATCACGTGGTAATCACGTGTAAATCACGTGAGAATCACGTGGGAATCACAAGGAAATCACATGTCAATCACGTGGGAATCACATGTCAATCACGATGGAATCACTTGGGAATCACGTGTCAATCACGGGGGAAACACGTGTGAATCACGTGTGAATCACGTGTCAATCATGTGGGAATCACGTGGGAATCATGTGGGAATCACGTGGGAATAACGTGTCAATCATGTGGGAATCACGTGGGAATAACGTGGGAATCACGTGTCAATCATCTAGGAATCACGTGTCAATCACGTGGGAATCACGTGGGAATCACGTGGGAATCACGTGTCAAACATCTAGGAATCACGTGTCAATCACGTGGGAATCACGTGGGAATCACGTGTCAATCACGTGGGAATCACGTGGGAATCACGTGGGAATCACGTGTGGATCACGTGACAATCATTTGGGAATCACGTGGGAATCACGTGTCAATCACGTGGGAATCACGTGGGAATCACGTGTCAATCACGTGGGAATCACATGTGAATCAGGTGGGAATCACGTGTCAATCATCTAGGAATCTCGTGTCAATCACGTGGGAATCACGTGGGAATCACGTGGGAATCACGTGTCAAACATCTAGGAATCACGTGTCAATCACGTGGGAATCACGTGGGAATCACGTGGGAATCACGTGTCAATCATCTAGGAATCACGTGTCAATCACGTGGGAATCACGTGGGAATCACGTGTCAATCACGTGGGAGTCATGTAGGAATCACGTGGGAATCACGTGTGGATCACGTGACAATCATTTGGGAATCACGTGGGAATCACGTGTCAATCACGTGGGAATCACTTGGGAATCACGTGTCAAACACGTGGGAATCACGTGGATTTCACGTGGGAATCCCGTGGAAATCACGGGGGAATCACGTGTCAATCATGAGGGAATCACGTGTCAATCACGTGGGAAACACGTGTCAATCACATGGGAATCACGTGTAAATCACGTGGGAATCACGTGTCAATCATGTGTCAATCACGTGGTAATCACGGGGGAATCACGTGGGAATCACGTGGGATCACGTGGGAATCATGTGACAATCATTTGTGAATCACGTGGTAATCACGTGTAAATCACGTGAGAATCACGTGGGAATCACAAGGAAATCACATGTCAATCACGTGGGAATCACATGTCAATCACGATGGAATCACTTGGGAATCACGTGTCAATCACGGGGGAATCACGTGGGAATCACGTGTCAATCACGGTGGAAACACGTGTGAATCACGTGTGAATCACGTGTCAATCATGTGGGAATCACGTGGGAATCATGTGGGAATCACGTGGGAATCACGTGTCAATCATGTGGGAATCACGTGGGAATCACGTGTCAATCACGTGGGAATCACGTGGGAATCACGTCGGAATCTCGTGCCAATCACGTGGGAATCATGTGGGAATCACGTGGGAATCACGTGGGAATCACGTGGGAATTACGTGGGAATCCCGAGTCAATCACGTGGGAATCCCGAGTCAATCACGTGGGAATCACGTGGGAATCACGTGGGAATCACGTGTCAATCATGTGGGAATCACGTGGGAATCACGTGTCAATCACGTGTCAATCACGTGGTAATCACGGGGGAATCACGAGGGAATCACGTGGAAATCACGTGGGAATCACGTGGGAATCACATGGGAATGACGTGTCAATCACGTGGGAATCATGTGGGAATCACGTGGGAATCACGTGTCAATCACGTGGGAATCACGTGGGAAAAACGTGTCAATCACGTGGGAATCACGTGGGAATAACGTGGGAATGACGTGTCAATCACGTGGGAATCACGTGGGAATCACGTGGAAATCACGTGGGAATCATGTGGGAATCACGTGTCAATCACGTGGGAATCACGTGGGAAAAACGTGTCAATCACGTGGGAATCACGTGGGAATAACGTTTGAATCACGTGTCAATCATCTAGGAATCACGTGTCAATCACTTGGGAATCACGTGGGAATCACGTGGGAATCACGTGGGAATCACATGGGAATGACGTGTCAATCACGTGGGAATCACGTGGGAATCACGTGTCAATCACGTGGGCATCACGTGGGAATCACGTGGGAAACACGTGTCAATCACTTGGGAATCACGTGGGAATCACGTGTCAATCACGGTGGAATCACGTGTGAATCACGTGTGAATCACGTGTCAATCATGTGGGAATCACGTGGGAATCATGTGGGAATCACGTGGGAATCACGTGTCAATCATGTGGGAATCACGTGGGAATCACGTGTCAATCACGTGGGAATCACGTGGGAATCACGTCGGAATCTCGTGCCAATCACGTGGGAATCACGTGGGAATCACGTGGGAATCACGTGGGAATCACGTGGGAATTACGTGGGAATCCCGAGTCAATCACGTGGGAATCCCGAGTCAATCACGTGGGAATCACGTGGGAATCACGTGGGAATCACGTGTCAATCATGTGGGAATCACGTGGGAATCACGTGTCAATCACGTGTCAATCACGTGGTAATCACGGGGGAATCACGTGGGAATCACGTGGAAATCACGTGGGAATCACGTGGGAATCACATGGGAGTGACGTGTCAATCCCGTGGGAATCACGTGGGAATCATGTGGGAATCACGTGGGAATAACGTGTCAATCATGTGGGAATCACGTGGGAATAACGTGGGAATCACGTGTCAATCATCTAGGAATCACGTGTCAATCACGTGGGAATCACGTGGGAATCACGTGGGAATCACGTGTCAAACATCTAGGAATCACGTGTCAATCACGTGGGAGTCACGTGGGAATCAGGTGTCAATCACGTGGGAATCACGTGGGAATCACGTGGGAATCACGTGTGGATCACGTGACAATCATTTGGGAATCACGTGGGAATCACGTGTCAATCACGTGGGAATCACGTGGGAATCACGTGTCAATCACGTGGGAATCACATGTGAATAAGGTGGGAATCACGTGTCAATCATCTAGGAATCACGTGTCAATCACGTGGGAATCACGTGGGAATCACGTGGGAATCACGTGTCAAACATCTAGGAATCACGTGTCAATCACGTGGGAATCACGTGGGAATCACGTGGGAATCACGTGTCAATCATCTAGGAACCACGTGTCAATCACGTGGGAATCACGGGGGAATCACGTGTCAATCACGTGGGAGTCATGTAGGAATCACGTGGGAATCACGTGTGGATCACGTGACAATCATTTGGGAATCACGTGGGAATCACGTGTCAATCACGTGGGAATCACTTGGGAATCACGTGTCAATCACGTGGGAATCACGTGGATTTCACGTGGGAATCTCGTGGAAATCACGGGGGAATCACGTGTCAATCATGAGGGAATCACGTGTCAATCACGTGGGAAACACGTGTCAATCACATGGGAATCACGTGTAAATCACGTGGGAATCACGTGTCAATCATGTGTCAATCACGTGGTAATCACGGGGGAATCACGTGGGAATCACGTGGGATCACGTGGGAATCATGTGACAATCATTTGTGAATCACGTGGTAATCACGTGTAAATCACGTGAGAATCACGTGGGAATCACAAGGAAATCACATGTCAATCACGTGGGAATCACATGTCAATCACGATGGAATCACTTGGGAATCACGTGTCAATCACGGGGGAATCACGTGGGAATCACGTGTCAATCACGGTGGAAACACGTGTGAATCACGTGTCAATCATGTGGGAATCACGTGGGAATCATGTGGGAATCACGTGGGAATCACGTGTCAATCATGTGGGAATCACGTGGGAATCACGTGTCATTCACGTGGGAATCACGTGGGAATCACGTCGGAATCTCGTGCCAATCACGTGGGAATCACGTGGGAATCACGTGGGAATCACGTGGGAATCACGTGGGAATTACGTGGGAATCCCGAGTCAATCACGTGGGAATCCGGATTCAATCACGTGGGAATCACGTGGGAATCACGTGGGAATCACGTGTCAATCACGTGGTAATCACGGGGGAATCACGAGGGAATCACGTGGAAATCACGTGGGAATCACGTGGGAATCACATGGGAATGACGTGTCAATCACGTGGGAATCATGTGGGAATCACGTGGGAATCACGTGTCAATCACGTGGGAATCACGTGGGAAAAACGTGTAAATCACGTGGGAATCACGTGGGAATAACGTGGGAACCACGTGTCAATCATCTAGGAATCACGTGTCAATCACGTGAGAATCACGTGGGAATCACGTGGGAATCACGTGGGAATCACATGGGAATGACGTGTCAATCACGTGGGAATCACGTGTCAATCACGTGGGAATCACGTGTGGATCACGTGACAATCATTTGGGAATCACGTGGGAATCACGTGTCAATCACGTTGGAATCACGTGGGAATCACGTGTCAATCACGTGTGAATCACGTGGGAATAACGTGGGAATCACGTGTCAATCATCTAGGAATCACGTGTCAATCACGTGGGAATCACCTGGGAATCACGTGGGAATCACGTGTCAATCATCTAGGAATCACGTGTCAATCACGTGGGAATCACGTGGGAATCACGTGTCAATCACGTGGGAATCACATGGGAATCACGTGGGAATCACGTGTGGATCACGTTACAATCATTTGGGAATCACGTGGAATAACATGTCAATCACGTGGGAATCACATGGGAATCACGTGTAATCACGTGGGAGTCACGTGGATTTCACGTAGGAATCCCGTGGAAATCACGGGGGAATCACGTGTCAATCATGAGGGAAAAACGTGGGAATCACGTGGGAATCACGTGTCAATCACGTGTCAATCTCGTGGTAATCACGGGGGAATCACGTGGGAATCACGTGGAAATCACGTGGGAATCACGTGGGAATCACATGGGAATGACGTATCAATCACGTGGGAATCTTGTGGGAATCACGTGGGAATCACGTGTCAATCACGTGGGAATCACGTGGGAATAAAGTGTCAATCATGTGGGAATCACGTGGGAATAACGTTTGAATCACGTGTCAATCATCTAGGAATCACGTGTCAATCACGTGGGAATCACGTGGGAATCACGTGGGAATCACGTGGGAATTACGTGGGAATCCCGAGTCAATCACGTGGGAATCCCGAGTCAATCACGTGGGAATCACGTGGGAATCACGTGGGAATCACGTGTCAATCATGTGGGAATCACGTGGGAATCACGTGTCAATCACGTGTCAATCACGTGGTAATCACGGGGGAATCACGTGGGAATCACGTGGAAATCACGTGGGAATCACGTGGGAATCACATGGGAGTGACGTGTCAATCCCGTGGGAATCACGTGGGAATCATGTGGGAATCACGTGGGAATAACGTGTCAATCATGTGGGAATCACGTGGGAATAACGTGGGAATCACGTGTCAATCATCTAGGAATCACGTGTCAATCACGTGGGAATCACGTGGGAATCACGTGGGAATCACGTGTCAAACATCTAGGAATCACGTGTCAATCACGTGGGAGTCACGTGGGAATCAGGTGTCAATCACGTGGGAATCACGTGGGAATCACGTGGGAATCACGTGTGGATCACGTGACAATCATTTGGGAATCACGTGGGAATCACGTGTCAATCACGTGGGAATCACGTGGGAATCACGTGTCAATCACGTGGGAATCACATGTGAATAAGGTGGGAATCACGTGTCAATCATCTAGGAATCACGTGTCAATCACGTGGGAATCACGTGGGAATCACGTGGGAATCACGTGTCAAACATCTAGGAATCACGTGTCAATCACGTGGGAATCACGTGGGAATCACGTGGGAATCACGTGTCAATCATCTAGGAACCACGTGTCAATCACGTGGGAATCACGGGGGAATCACGTGTCAATCACGTGGGAGTCATGTAGGAATCACGTGGGAATCACGTGTGGATCACGTGACAATCATTTGGGAATCACGTGGGAATCACGTGTCAATCACGTGGGAATCACTTGGGAATCACGTGTCAATCACGTGGGAATCACGTGGATTTCACGTGGGAATCTCGTGGAAATCACGGGGGAATCACGTGTCAATCATGAGGGAATCACGTGTCAATCACGTGGGAAACACGTGTCAATCACATGGGAATCACGTGTAAATCACGTGGGAATCACGTGTCAATCATGTGTCAATCACGTGGTAATCACGGGGGAATCACGTGGGAATCACGTGGGATCACGTGGGAATCATGTGACAATCATTTGTGAATCACGTGGTAATCACGTGTAAATCACGTGAGAATCACGTGGGAATCACAAGGAAATCACATGTCAATCACGTGGGAATCACATGTCAATCACGATGGAATCACTTGGGAATCACGTGTCAATCACGGGGGAATCACGTGGGAATCACGTGTCAATCACGGTGGAAACACGTGTGAATCACGTGTCAATCATGTGGGAATCACGTGGGAATCATGTGGGAATCACGTGGGAATCACGTGTCAATCATGTGGCAATCACGTGGGAATCACGTGTCATTCACGTGGGAATCACGTGGGAATCACTTCGGAATCTCGTGCCAATCACGTGGGAATCACGTGGGAATCACGTGGGAATCACGTGGGAATCACGTGGGAATTACGTGGGAATCCCGAGTCAATCACGTGGGAATCCGGATTCAATCACGTGGGAATCACGTGGGAATCACGTGGGAATCACGTGTCAATCACGTGGTAATCACGGGGGAATCACGAGGGAATCACGTGGAAATCACGTGGGAATCACGTGGGAATCACATGGGAATGACGTGTCAATCACGTGGGAATCATGTGGGAATCACGTGGGAATCACGTGTCAATCACGTGGGAATCACGTGGGAAAAACGTGTAAATCACGTGGGAATCACGTGGGAATAACGTGGGAACCACGTGTCAATCATCTAGGAATCACGTGTCAATCACGTGAGAATCACGTGGGAATCACGTGGGAATCACGTGGGAATCACATGGGAATGACGTGTCAATCACGTGGGAATCACGTGTCAATCACGTGGGAATCACGTGTGGATCACGTGACAATCATTTGGGAATCACGTGGGAATCACGTGTCAATCACGTTGGAATCACGTGGGAATCACGTGTCAATCACGTGTGAATCACGTGGGAATAACGTGGGAATCACGTGTCAATCATCTAGGAATCACGTGTCAATCACGTGGGAATCACCTGGGAATCACGTGGGAATCACGTGTCAATCATCTAGGAATCACGTGTCAATCACGTGGGAATCACGTGGGAATCACGTGTCAATCACGTGGGAATCACATGGGAATCACGTGGGAATCACGTGTGGATCACGTTACAATCATTTGGGAATCACGTGGAATAACATGTCAATCACGTGGGAATCACATGGGAATCACGTGTAATCACGTGGGAGTCACGTGGATTTCACGTAGGAATCCCGTGGAAATCACGGGGGAATCACGTGTCAATCATGAGGGAAAAACGTGGGAATCACGTGGGAATCACGTGTCAATCACGTGTCAATCTCGTGGTAATCACGGGGGAATCACGTGGGAATCACGTGGAAATCACGTGGGAATCACGTGGGAATCACATGGGAATGACGTATCAATCACGTGGGAATCTTGTGGGAATCACGTGGGAATCACGTGTCAATCACGTGGGAATCACGTGGGAATAAAGTGTCAATCATGTGGGAATCACGTGGGAATAACGTTTGAATCACGTGTCAATCATCTAGGAATCACGTGTCAATCACGTGGGAATCACGTGGGAATCACGTGGGAATCACGTGTCAAACATCTAGGAATCACGTGTCAATCACGTGGGAATCACGTGGGAATCACGTGTCAATCACGTGGGAATCACGTGGGAATCACGTGTGGATCACGTGACAATCATTTGGGAATCACGTGGGAATCACGTGTCAATCACGTGGGAATCACGTGGGAATCACGTGTCAATCACGTGGGAATCACATGTGAATAAGGTGGGAATCACGTGTCAATCATCTGGGAATCACGTGTCAATCACGTGGGAATCACGTGGGAATCACGTGGGAATCACGTGTCAAACATCTAGGAATCACGTGTCAATCACGTGGGAATCACGTGGGAATCACGTGGGAATCACGTGTCATTCATCTAGGAACCACGTGTCAATCACGTGGGAATCACGTGGGAATCACGTGTCAATCACGTGGGAGTCATGTAGGAATCACGTGGGAATCACGTGTGGATCACGTGACAATCATTTGGGAATCACGTGGGAATCACGTGTCAATCACGTGGGAATCACTTGGGAATCACGTGTCAATCACGTGGGAATCACGTGGATTTCACGTGGGAATCCCGTGGAAATCACGGGGGAATCACGTGTCAATCATGAGGGAATCACGTGTCAATCACGTGGGAAACACGTGTCAATCACATGGGAATCACGTGTAAATCACGTGGGAATCACGTGTCAATCATGTGTCAATCACGTGGTAATCACGGGGGAATCACGTGGGAATCACGTGGGATCACGTGGGAATCATGTGACAATCATTTGTGAATCACGTGGTAATCACGTGTAAATCACGTGAGAATCACGTGGGAATCACAAGGAAATCACATGTCAATCACGTGGGAATCACATGTCAATCACGATGGAATCACTTGGGAATCACGTGTCAATCACGGGGGAATCACGTGGTAATCACGTGGAAATCACGTGGGAATCACGTGGGAATCACAAGGAAATCACGTGTCAATCACAAGGAAATCACGTGTCAATCACGCGGGAAACACGTGTCAATCACTTGGGAATCACGCTGGAATCACCTGTCAATATCGTGGGAATCATGTGGGAATCGAGTGTCAATCAGGATGGAATTACGTGTGAATCACGTGTCAATCACGTGGGAATCACGTGGGAATCACGTGGGATTCACGTGGGAATCACGTGTCAATCACATGTCAACCATGTGAGAATCAAGTGGGAATCACGTGGAAATCACGTGTCAATCACGTGGGAATCACATGGGCATCATGTGTCAATCACGTTGGAATCACGTGGTAATCATATGGGAATCACGTGTCAATCACGTGGGAATCACGTGGGAATCACATGTCAATTACGTGGGAAAAACGTTAGAGTCACGGGGGAATCACGTGGGAGTCACGTGTCAATCACGTGGGAATCACGTGGGAATCACGTGTCAATCCCGTATGAATCACGTGTGAATCAGGTGGGAATCACGTGGGAATCATGCGTCAATCACGTGGGAATCACATGGGAGTCACGTGGGAATAACGTGGGAATCACGTGGTAATCACGTAGGAATCACGTGGGAATAACGTGTCAATCACGTGGGAATCATGTGGGAATCACGTGTCAATCACGAGGGAATCACGTAGTAATCACGTGTCAATCACGTGGGCATCACATGGGTATCACACGGGAATCATTTGGGAATCACGTGTCAATCATGTTGAAATCACGTGGGAATCACTTTTGAATCACGTGGGAATCACGTGTCAATCACGTGGGAAACTCGTTTCAATCCCGTGGGAATCAGGTGGGAATCAGGTGGGAATCACGTGGGAATCACGTGGGAATCACGTGTCAATCATGTGGGAATCACTTGGGTATCACGTGGGAATCGTGTGTCAATCACGTGGGAATCACGTGGGAATCTCGTGGGAATCACGTGTCAATCACGATGGAATCACGTGGGAATCAAGTGGTAATCATGCGTCAATCACGTGGGAATCACGTGGGAGTCACGTGGGAATCACATGGGAATCACGTGGTAATCACGTGAGAATCAGGTTGGAATCACGTGTCAATAACATGGGAATCATGTGGGAATCACGTGTCAATCACGATGGAATTACGTGTGAATCACGTGGGAATCACGTGACAATCATTTGGGAATCACGTGGGAATCACGTGTTAATCACGTGGGAATCACATGGGAATCACGTGGGAATGACGTGTCAATCACGTGTCAATCACGTGGGAATAACGTTTCAATCACGTGGGAATCACGTGTCAATCATGTGGGAATCACTTGGGAATCACGTTGGAATCATGTGTCAATTACTTGGGAATCACGTGGGAATCACGTGGGAAGCACGTGGGAATCACGTGTCACTCACTTGGGAATCACATGGGAATCACGTGATAATCACGTGGGACTCACGTGTCAATCACGTGGGAATCACGTGAGAATCACGTGGGAATCACGTGGGAATCACGTGTCAATCACGTGGGAATCACGTGGGAATCACGTGGAAATCATGCGTCAATCACGTGGGAAACACGTGGGAGTCACGTGGGAATCACGTGGGAATCAAGTGGGAATCACGTGGGTATCACGTGTCAATCACGTGGGAGTCATGTGGGAGTCACGTGTCAATCATGATGGAATCACGTGGGAATCAAGTGGTGATCATGCGTCAATCACGTGGGAATCACGTGGGATTCACGTGGGCATCACGTGGAAATCACGTGTTAATCATGTGGGAATCACGTTGGAATCACGTGTCAATATCGTGTGAATCATGTGGGAATCACTTGTCAATCACGATGGAATTACGTTTGAATCACGTGGGAATCACGTGTCAATCACGTGGGAATCATGTGGGAATCACGTGTCAATCACGTGAGCATCATGTGGGCATCACGTGAGAATCATTTGGGAATCACGTGGGAATCAGGGGGGAATCACGTGGGAATCACATGTCAATCACGTGGGAATCACGTGGCAATCACGTGGGAATGACATGTCAATCCCGTGGGAATCACGTGGGAATAAGGTGGGAATCACGTGTCACTCACGTGGGAATCACATGGGAATCACGTGGGATTCTCGTGGGAATCACGTGTAAATCACGTGTCAATCATGTGAGAATCAAGTGGGAATCACGTGGAAATCACGTGTCAATTACGTGGGAATCACGTGTCAATCACGTTGGAATCACGTGGGAATCATATGAGAATCACGAGTCAATCACGTGGGAATCAAGTGGGAATCACGTGTCAATCACGTGGGAATCACTGGGGAATCACGTTGTAATCATGTGTAAATCACTTGGGAATAACGTGGGAATCACGTGTCAATCACGTGGGAATTACGTGAGAATCACGTGGGAATCACGTGGGAATCATGCGTCAATCACGTGGGAATCATGTGGGAATCTCGTGTCAATCACGATGGAATTACATGTGAATCACGTGTGAATCACGTGGGAATCACGTAACAATCATTTGGGAATCACCTGGGAATCACGTGTTAATCACGTGGGAATCACATGGGAATCACGTGGGAATGATGTGTCAATCACGTAGGAATCACGTGGGAATCACGTGTCAATCACGTGGGAATTACGTGAGAATCACGTGGGATTCACGTGGGAATCATGTGTCAATCACGTGGGAATCATGTGGGAGTCACGTGGGAATAACGCGGGAATCAAGTCGGAATCACGTGGGTATGTCGTGTCAATCACGTGGGAGTCATGTGGGAGTCACGTGTCAATCACGATGGAATCACGTGTTAATCAAGTGGTGATCATGCGTTTATCACGTGGGAATCACGTGTCAATCACCAGGGAATCACGTGGGAATCACGTGTTAATCACGTGGGAATCACTTGGGAATCACGTATCAATCACGTGGGAATATCGTGGGAATCACATTTAATCACGTGGAAATCACATGGGAATCTCATGTCAATCAAGTTGGAATCACGTGGGAATGACGTGTCAATCACGTTGGCATCACGTGGTAATCATTTGGGAATCACGTGTCATTCACGTTGGAATCATATGGGAATCACGTGGGAATCACGTGGGAATCACGTGTCAATCACGTGGGAATCACGTGGGAATAACGGGGGAATCACGTGTCAATCCTATAGGAATCACGTGGGAATCACGTGTCAATCACGTAGGAATCACGTGTAAATCACGTGGGAATCACGTGGGAATCACGTGTCAATCACGTGGGAATCATGTGGGAATCACGTGGGAATCACGTGACAATCATTTGGGAATCACCTGGGAATCACGTGTTAATCACGAGGGAATCACGTGGGAATCACGTATGAATCACGTGGGAATCACGTGGGAATGACGTGTCAATCACGTGGGAATCACGTGGGAATCACGTGGGAATCACGTGTCAATCCCATAGGAATCACGTGGGAATCACGTGGGAATCATGTGCCAATCACGTGGGAATCACGTGGGAGTCACGTGAGAATCACGTGGGAATCACGTGGGAATCACGTGGGGATCACGTGACAATCACGTGGGAGTCATGTGGGAATCACGTGTCAATCACGATGGAATCACGTGGGAATCACGTATTAATCACGTGGGAATCACTTGGGAATCACGTGTCAATCACGTAGGAATATCGTGGGAATCACATTTAATCACGTGGAAATCACATGGGAATCTCGTGTCAATCAAGTTGGAATCACGTGGGAATGACGTGTCAATCACGTTGCCATCACGTGGGAATCATTTGGGAATCACGTGTCATTCACGTTGGAATCATATGGGAGTCACGTGGGAATCACGTGGGAATCACGTGTCAATCACGTGGGAATCACGTGGGAATAACGTGGGAATCACGTGTCAATCCCATAGGAATCCCGTGGGAATCACGTGGGAATCACGTGTCAATCACATAGGAATCACGTGTAAATCACGTGGGAATCCTGTGGGAATCACATGTCAATCACGTTGGAATCATGTGGGAATCACGTGACAATCATTTGGGAATCACGTGGGAATCACGTGTCAATCCCATAGGAATCACGTGGGAATCACGTGGGAATCACGTGTCAATCACGGGGGAATCACGTGTAAATCACGTGGGAATCACGTGTCAATCACGGGGGAATCACGTGGTAATCACGTGGGAATCAGGTTTGAATCACGTGTCAATAATGTGGGAATCATGTGGGAATCACGTGTCAATCACGATGGAATTACGTGTGAATCACGTGTGAATCACGTGGGAATCACGGGGGAATCACGTGGTAAATCGTGGGAATCAGGTTCGAATCACGTGTCAATAATGTGGGAATCATGTGGGAATCACGTGTCAATCACGACGGAATTACGTGTGAATCACGTGTGAATCACGTGGGAATCACGTGGGAATCACGTGACAATCATTTGGGAATCACCCAGGAATCACGTGTTAATCACGTGGGAATCACAAGGGAATCACGTGGGAATGACGTGTCAATCACGTAGGAATCACGTGGGAATCACTTGTCAATCACGTGGGAATCACGTGTCAATCACGTGGGAATCACTTGGGAATCACGTTGGAATCATGTGTCAATCACTTGGGAATAACGTGGGAATCACATGGGAAGCACGTGGGAATCACGTGTCAATCACTTGGGAATCACATGGGAATCACGTGATAATCACGTGGGAATCACGTGTCAATCACTTGGGAATTACGTGAGAATCACGTTGGAATCACGTGGGAATCACGTGTCAATCACGTGGGAATCATGTGGGATTCATGCGTCAATCACGTGGGAATCACGTGGTAATTACGTGTCAATGACGTGGGAATCACGTGGGAATCACGTGGGAATCACGTGAGAATCACGTGGGAATCACGTGGGAATTACGTGTCAATCACGTGGGAGTCACGTGGGAATTACGTCGGAATCTCGTGCCAATCACGTGGGAATCTCGTGCCAATCACGTGGGAATCACGTGGGAATCACGTGGGAATCTCGTGGGAATCACGAGGGAATTACGTGGGAATCACGTGTCAATCACGTGGGAATCACATGTCAATCAAGTTTGAATCACGTGGCAGTCACGTGGGAATGACATTTCAATCCCTTGGGAATCACGTGGGAATAAGGTGGGAATCACATGTCTATCACTTGGGAATCACGTGGGAATCACGTGGAAATCATGCGTCAATCACGTGGGAAACACATGGGAGTCACGTGGGAATCACGTGGGGATCAAGTGGGAATCACGTGGGTATCACGTTTCAATCATGTGGGAGTCATGTGGGAGTCACGTGTCAATCATGATGGAATCCCGTGGGAATCAAGTGGTGATCATGCGTCACTCACGTGGGAATCACGTGGGAGTCACGTGGGAATCACATGGAAATCACGTGGTAATCATGTGGGAATCACGTTGGAATCACGTGTCAATATCGTGTGAATCATGTGGGAATCACTTGTCAATCACGATGGAATTACTTTTGAATCACGTGGGAATCACGTGTCACTACGTGGCAATCATGTGGGAATCACGTGTCAATCACGTGAACATCATGTGGGCATCACGTGGGAATCATTTGGGAATCACGTGGGAATCACGGGGGAATCACGTGGGAATCACATGTCAATCACGTGGGAATCACGTGGCAATCACGTGGGAATGACATGTCAATCCCGTGGGAATCACGTGGGAATAAGGTGGGAATCACGTGTCACTCACGTGGGAATCACATGGGAATCACGTGGGATTCTTGTGGGAATCACGTGTAAATCACGTGTCAATCATGTGAGAATCAAGTGGGAATCACGTGGAAATCACGTGTCAATCATCTAGGAATCACGTGTCAATCACGTGGGAATCACGTGGGAATCACGTGTCAATCACGTGGGAATCACATGGGAATCACGTGGGAATCACGTGTGGATCACGTTACAATCATTTGGGAATCACGTGGGAATAACGTGTCAATCACGTGGGAATCACATGGGAATCACGTGTAATCACGTGGGAGGCACGTGGATTTCACGTGGGAATCCCGTGGAAATCACGGGGGAATCACGTGTCAATCATGAGGGACAAATGTGGGAGTCACGTGGGAATCACGTGTCAATCACGTGTCAATCTCGTGGTAATCACGGGGGAATCACGTGGGAATCACGTGGAAATCACGTGGGAATCACGTGGGAATCACATGGGAATGACGTATCAATCACGTGGGAATCTTGCGGGAATCACGTGGGAATCACGTGTCAATCACGTGGGAATCACGTGGGAATAACGTGTCAATCATGTGGGAATCACGTGTCAATAATGTGTCAATCACGTGGTAATCACGGGGGAATCACGTGGGAATCACGTGGGATCACGTGGGAATCATGTGACAATCATTTGTGAATCACGTGGTAATCACGTGTAAATCACGTGAGAATCACGTGGGAATCACAAGGAAATCACATGTCAATCACGTGGGAATCACATGTCAATCACGATGGAATCACTTGGGAATCACGTGTCAATCACGGGGGAATCACGTGGGAATCACGTGTCAATCACGGTGGAAACACGTGTGAATCACGTGTGAATCACGTGTCAATCATGTGGGAATCACGTGGGAATCATGTGGGAATCACGTGGGAATAACGTGTCAATCATGTGGGAATCACGTGGGAATAACGTGGGAATCACGTGTCAATCATCTAGGAATCCCGTGTCAATCACGTGGGAATCACGTGGGAATCACGTGGGAATCACGTGTCAAACATCTAGGAATCACGTGTCAATCACGTGGGAATCACGTGGGAATCACGTGTCAATCACGTGGGAATCACGTGGGAATCACGTGGGAATCACGTGTGGATCACGTGACAATCATTTGGGAATCACGTGGGAATCACGTGTCAATCACGTGGGAATCACGTGGGAATCACGTGTCAATCACGTGGGAATCACATGTGAATAAGGTGGGAATCACGTGTCAATCATCTAGGAATCACGTGTCAATCACGTGGGAATCACGTGGGAATCACGTGGGAATCACGTGTCAAACATCTAGGAATCACGTGTCAATCACGTGGGAATCACGTGGGAATCACGTGGGAATCACGTGTCAATCATCTAGGAACCACGTGTCAATCACGTGGGAATCACGTGGGAATCACGTGTCAATCACGTGGGAGTCATGTAGGAATCACGTGGGAATCACGTGTGGATCACGTGACAATCATTTGGGAATCACGTGGGAATCACGTGTCAATCACGTGGGAATCACTTGGGAATCACGTGTCAATCACGTGGGAATCACGTGGATTTCACGTGGGAATCCCGTGGAAATCACGGGGGAATCACGTGTCAATCATGAGGGAATCACGTGTCAATCACGTGGGAAACACGTGTCAATCACATGGGAATCACGTGTGAATCACGTGGGAATCACGTGTCAATCATGTGTCAATCACGTGGTAATCACGGGGGAACCACGTGGGAATCACGTGGGATCACGTGGGAATCATGTGACAATCATTTATGAATCACGTGGTAATCACGTGTAAATCACGTGAGAATCACGTGGGAATCACAAGGAAATCACATGTCAATCACGTGGGAATCACATGTCAATCACGATGGAATCACTTGGGAATCACGTGTCAATCACGGGGGAATCACGTGGGAATCACGTGTCAATCACGGTGGAAACACGTGTGAATCACGTGTGAATCACGTGTCAATCATGTGGGAATCACGTGGGAATCATGTGGGAATCACGTGGGAATCACGTGTCAATCATGTGGGAATCACGTGGGAATCACGTGTCAATCACGTGGGAATCACGTGGGAATCACGTCGGAATCTCGTGCCAATCACGTGGGAATCACGTGGGAATCACGTGGGAATCACGTGGGAATCACGTGGGAATTACGTGGGAATCCCGAGTCAATCACGTGGGAATCCCGAGTCAATCACGTGGGAATCACGTGGGAATCACGTGGGAATTACGTGGGAATCCCGAGTCAATCACGTGGGAATCCCGAGTCAATCACGTGGGAATCACGTGGGAATCACGTGTCAATCATGTGGGAATCACGTGGGAATCACGTGTCAATCACGTGGGAATCACGTGGGAATCACGTCGGAATCTCGTGCCAATCACGTGGGAATCACGTGGGAATCACGTGGGAATCACGTGGGAATCACGTGGGAATTACGTGGGAATCCCGAGTCAATCACGTGGGAATCCCGAGTCAATCACGTGGGAATCACGTGGGAATCACGTGGGAATCACGTGTCAATCATCTAGGAACCACGTGTCAATCACGTGGGAATCACGTGGGAATCACGTGTCAATCACGTGGGAGTCATGTAGGAATCACGTGGGAATCACGTGTGGATCACGTGACAATCATTTGGGAATCACGTGGGAATCACGTGTCAATCACGTGGGAATCACTTGGGAATCACGTGTCAATCACGTGGGAATCACGTGGATTTCACGTGGGAATCCCGTGGAAATCACGGGGGAATCACGTGTCAATCATGTGGGAATCACGTGTCAATCACGTGGGAAACACGTGTCAATCACATGGGAATCACGTGTAAATCACGTGGGAATCACGTGTCAATCATGTGTCAATCACGTGGTAATCACGGGGGAATCACGTGGGAATCACGTGTGATCACGTGGGAATCATGTGACAATCATTTGTGAATCACGTGGTAATCACGTGTAAATCACGTGAGAATCACGTGGGAATCACAAGGAAATCACATGTCAATCACGTGGGAATCACATGTCAATCACGATGGAATCACTTGGGAATCACGTGTCAATCACGGGGGAAACACGTGTGAATCACGTGTGAATCACGTGTCAATCATGTGGGAATCACGTGGGAATCATGTGGGAATCACGTGGGAATAACGTGTCAATCATGTGGGAATCACGTGGGAATAACGTGGGAATCACGTGTCAATCATCTAGGAATCACGTGTCAATCACGTGGGAATCACGTGGGAATCACGTGGGAATCACGTGTCAAACATCTAGGAATCACGTGTCAATCACGTGGGAATCACGTGGGAATCACGTGTCAATCACGTGGGAATCACGTGGGAATCACGTGGGAATCACGTGTGGATCACGTGACAATCATTTGGGAATCACGTGGGAATCACGTGTCAATCACGTGGGAATCACGTGGGAATCACGTGTCAATCACGTGGGAATCACATGTGAATCAGGTGGGAATCACGTGTCAATCATCTAGGAATCTCGTGTCAATCACGTGGGAATCACGTGGGAATCACGTGGGAATCACGTGTCAAACATCTAGGAATCACGTGTCAATCACGTGGGAATCACGTGGGAATCACGTGGGAATCACGTGTCAATCATCTAGGAATCACGTGTCAATCACGTGGGAATCACGTGGGAATCACGTGTCAATCACGTGGGAGTCATGTAGGAATCACGTGGGAATCACGTGTGGATCACGTGACAATCATTTGGGAATCACGTGGGAATCACGTGTCAATCACGTGGGAATCACTTGGGAATCACGTGTCAATCACGTGGGAATCACGTGGATTTCACGTGGGAATCCCGTGGAAATCACGGGGGAATCACGTGTCAATCATGAGGGAATCACGTGTCAATCACGTGGGAAACACGTGTCAATCACATGGGAATCACGTGTAAATCACGTGGGAATCACGTGTCAATCATGTGTCAATCACGTGGTAATCACGGGGGAATCACGTGGGAATCACGTGGGATCACGTGGGAATCATGTGACAATCATTTGTGAATCACGTGGTAATCACGTGTAAATCACGTGAGAATCACGTGGGAATCACAAGGAAATCACATGTCAATCACGTGGGAATCACATGTCAATCACGATGGAATCACTTGGGAATCACGTGTCAATCACGGGGGAATCACGTGGGAATCACGTGTCAATCACGGTGGAAACACGTGTGAATCACGTGTGAATCACGTGTCAATCATGTGGGAATCACGTGGGAATCATGTGGGAATCACGTGGGAATCATGTGTCAATCATGTGGGAATCACGTGGGAATCACGTGTCAATCACGTGGGAATCACGTGGGAATCACGTCGGAATCTCGTGCCAATCACGTGGGAATCATGTGGGAATCACGTGGGAATCACGTGGGAATCACGTGGGAATTACGTGGGAATCCCGAGTCAATCACGTGGGAATCCCGAGTCAATCACGTGGGAATCACGTGGGAATCACGTGGGAATCACGTGTCAATCATGTGTGAATCACGTGGGAATCACGTGTCAATCACGTGTCAATCACGTGGTAATCACGGGGGAATCACGAGGGAATCACGTGGAAATCACGTGGGAATCACGTGGGAATCACATGGGAATGACGTGTCAATCACGTGGGAATCATGTGGGAATCACGTGGGAATCACGTGTCAATCACGTGGGAATCACGTGGGAAAAACGTGTCAATCACGTGGGAATCACGTGGGAATAACGTGGGAATGACGTGTCAATCACGTGGGAATCACGTGGGAATCACGTGGAAATCACGTGGGAATCATGTGGGAATCACGTGTCAATCACGTGGGAATCACGTGGGAAAAACGTGTCAATCACGTGGGAATCACGTGGGAATAACGTTTGAATCACGTGTCAATCATCTAGGAATCACGTGTCAATCACTTGGGAATCACGTGGGAATCACGTGGGAATCACGTGGGAATCACATGGGAATGACGTGTCAATCACGTGGGAATCACGTGGGAATCACGTGTCAATCACGTGGGCATCACGTGGGAATCACGTGGGAAACACGTGTCAATCACTTGGGAATCACGTGGGAATCACGTGTCAATCACGGTGGAATCACGTGTGAATCACGTGTGAATCACGTGTCAATCATGTGGGAATCACGTGGGAATCATGTGGGAATCACGTGGGAATCACGTGTCAATCATGTGGGAATCACGTGGGAATCACGTGTCAATCACGTGGGAATCACGTGGGAATCACGTCGGAATCTCGTGCCAATCACGTGGGAATCACGTGGGAATCACGTGGGAATCACGTGGGAATCACGTGGGAATTACGTGGGAATCCCGAGTCAATCACGTGGGAATCCCGAGTCAATCACGTGGGAATCACGTGGGAATCACGTGGGAATCACGTGTCAATCATGTGGGAATCACGTGGGAATCACGTGTCAATCACGTGTCAATCACGTGGTAATCACGGGGGAATCACGTGGGAATCACGTGGAAATCACGTGGGAATCACGTGGGAATCACATGGGAGTGACGTGTCAATCCCGTGGGAATCACGTGGGAATCATGTGGGAATCACGTGGGAATAACGTGTCAATCATGTGGGAATCACGTGGGAATAACGTGGGAATCACGTGTCAATCATCTAGGAATCACGTGTCAATCACGTGGGAATCACGTGGGAATCACGTGGGAATCACGTGTCAAACATCTAGGAATCACGTGTCAATCACGTGGGAGTCACGTGGGAATCAGGTGTCAATCACGTGGGAATCACGTGGGAATCACGTGGGAATCACGTGTGGATCACGTGACAATCATTTGGGAATCACGTGGGAATCACGTGTCAATCACGTGGGAATCACGTGGGAATCACGTGTCAATCACGTGGGAATCACATGTGAATAAGGTGGGAATCACGTGTCAATCATCTAGGAATCACGTGTCAATCACGTGGGAATCACGTGGGAATCACGTGGGAATCACGTGTCAAACATCTAGGAATCACGTGTCAATCACGTGGGAATCACGTGGGAATCACGTGGGAATCACGTGTCAATCATCTAGGAACCACGTGTCAATCACGTGGGAATCACGGGGGAATCACGTGTCAATCACGTGGGAGTCATGTAGGAATCACGTGGGAATCACGTGTGGATCACGTGACAATCATTTGGGAATCACGTGGGAATCACGTGTCAATCACGTGGGAATCACTTGGGAATCACGTGTCAATCACGTGGGAATCACGTGGATTTCACGTGGGAATCTCGTGGAAATCACGGGGGAATCACGTGTCAATCATGAGGGAATCACGTGTCAATCACGTGGGAAACACGTGTCAATCACATGGGAATCACGTGTAAATCACGTGGGAATCACGTGTCAATCATGTGTCAATCACGTGGTAATCACGGGGGAATCACGTGGGAATCACGTGGGATCACGTGGGAATCATGTGACAATCATTTGTGAATCACGTGGTAATCACGTGTAAATCACGTGAGAATCACGTGGGAATCACAAGGAAATCACATGTCAATCACGTGGGAATCACATGTCAATCACGATGGAATCACTTGGGAATCACGTGTCAATCACGGGGGAATCACGTGGGAATCACGTGTCAATCACGGTGGAAACACGTGTGAATCACGTGTCAATCATGTGGGAATCACGTGGGAATCATGTGGGAATCACGTGGGAATCACGTGTCAATCATGTGGGAATCACGTGGGAATCACGTGTCATTCACGTGGGAATCACGTGGGAATCACGTCGGAATCTCGTGCCAATCACGTGGGAATCACGTGGGAATCACGTGGGAATCACGTGGGAATCACGTGGGAATTACGTGGGAATCCCGAGTCAATCACGTGGGAATCCGGATTCAATCACGTGGGAATCACGTGGGAATCACGTGGGAATCACGTGTCAATCACGTGGTAATCACGGGGGAATCACGAGGGAATCACGTGGAAATCACGTGGGAATCACGTGGGAATCACATGGGAATGACGTGTCAATCACGTGGGAATCATGTGGGAATCACGTGGGAATCACGTGTCAATCACGTGGGAATCACGTGGGAAAAACGTGTAAATCACGTGGGAATCACGTGGGAATAACGTGGGAACCACGTGTCAATCATCTAGGAATCACGTGTCAATCACGTGAGAATCACGTGGGAATCACGTGGGAATCACGTGGGAATCACATGGGAATGACGTGTCAATCACGTGGGAATCACGTGTCAATCACGTGGGAATCACGTGTGGATCACGTGACAATCATTTGGGAATCACGTGGGAATCACGTGTCAATCACGTTGGAATCACGTGGGAATCACGTGTCAATCACGTGTGAATCACGTGGGAATAACGTGGGAATCACGTGTCAATCATCTAGGAATCACGTGTCAATCACGTGGGAATCACCTGGGAATCACGTGGGAATCACGTGTCAATCATCTAGGAATCACGTGTCAATCACGTGGGAATCACGTGGGAATCACGTGTCAATCACGTGGGAATCACATGGGAATCACGTGGGAATCACGTGTGGATCACGTTACAATCATTTGGGAATCACGTGGGAATAACATGTCAATCACGTGGGAATCACATGGGAATCACGTGTAATCACGTGGGAGTCACGTGGATTTCACGTAGGAATCCCGTGGAAATCACGGGGGAATCACGTGTCAATCATGAGGGAAAAACGTGGGAATCACGTGGGAATCACGTGTCAATCACGTGTCAATCTCGTGGTAATCACGGGGGAATCACGTGGGAATCACGTGGAAATCACGTGGGAATCACGTGGGAATCACATGGGAATGACGTATCAATCACGTGGGAATCTTGTGGGAATCACGTGGGAATCACGTGTCAATCACGTGGGAATCACGTGGGAATAAAGTGTCAATCATGTGGGAATCACGTGGGAATAACGTTTGAATCACGTGTCAATCATCTAGGAATCACGTGTCAATCACGTGGGAATCACGTGGGAATCACGTGGGAATCACGTGGGAATTACGTGGGAATCCCGAGTCAATCACGTGGGAATCCCGAGTCAATCACGTGGGAATCACGTGGGAATCACGTGGGAATCACGTGTCAATCATGTGGGAATCACGTGGGAATCACGTGTCAATCACGTGTCAATCACGTGGTAATCACGGGGGAATCACGTGGGAATCACGTGGAAATCACGTGGGAATCACGTGGGAATCACATGGGAGTGACGTGTCAATCCCGTGGGAATCACGTGGGAATCATGTGGGAATCACGTGGGAATAACGTGTCAATCATGTGGGAATCACGTGGGAATAACGTGGGAATCACGTGTCAATCATCTAGGAATCACGTGTCAATCACGTGGGAATCACGTGGGAATCACGTGGGAATCACGTGTCAAACATCTAGGAATCACGTGTCAATCACGTGGGAGTCACGTGGGAATCAGGTGTCAATCACGTGGGAATCACGTGGGAATCACGTGGGAATCACGTGTGGATCACGTGACAATCATTTGGGAATCACGTGGGAATCACGTGTCAATCACGTGGGAATCACGTGGGAATCACGTGTCAATCACGTGGGAATCACATGTGAATAAGGTGGGAATCACGTGTCAATCATCTAGGAATCACGTGTCAATCACGTGGGAATCACGTGGGAATCACGTGGGAATCACGTGTCAAACATCTAGGAATCACGTGTCAATCACGTGGGAATCACGTGGGAATCACGTGGGAATCACGTGTCAATCATCTAGGAACCACGTGTCAATCACGTGGGAATCACGGGGGAATCACGTGTCAATCACGTGGGAGTCATGTAGGAATCACGTGGGAATCACGTGTGGATCACGTGACAATCATTTGGGAATCACGTGGGAATCACGTGTCAATCACGTGGGAATCACTTGGGAATCACGTGTCAATCACGTGGGAATCACGTGGATTTCACGTGGGAATCTCGTGGAAATCACGGGGGAATCACGTGTCAATCATGAGGGAATCACGTGTCAATCACGTGGGAAACACGTGTCAATCACATGGGAATCACGTGTAAATCACGTGGGAATCACGTGTCAATCATGTGTCAATCACGTGGTAATCACGGGGGAATCACGTGGGAATCACGTGGGATCACGTGGGAATCATGTGACAATCATTTGTGAATCACGTGGTAATCACGTGTAAATCACGTGAGAATCACGTGGGAATCACAAGGAAATCACATGTCAATCACGTGGGAATCACATGTCAATCACGATGGAATCACTTGGGAATCACGTGTCAATCACGGGGGAATCACGTGGGAATCACGTGTCAATCACGGTGGAAACACGTGTGAATCACGTGTCAATCATGTGGGAATCACGTGGGAATCATGTGGGAATCACGTGGGAATCACGTGTCAATCATGTGGGAATCACGTGGGAATCACGTGTCATTCACGTGGGAATCACGTGGGAATCACGTCGGAATCTCGTGCCAATCACGTGGGAATCACGTGGGAATCACGTGGGAATCACGTGGGAATCACGTGGGAATTACGTGGGAATCCCGAGTCAATCACGTGGGAATCCGGATTCAATCACGTGGGAATCACGTGGGAATCACGTGGGAATCACGTGTCAATCACGTGGTAATCACGGGGGAATCACGAGGGAATCACGTGGAAATCACGTGGGAATCACGTGGGAATCACATGGGAATGACGTGTCAATCACGTGGGAATCATGTGGGAATCACGTGGGAATCACGTGTCAATCACGTGGGAATCACGTGGGAAAAACGTGTAAATCACGTGGGAATCACGTGGGAATAACGTGGGAACCACGTGTCAATCATCTAGGAATCACGTGTCAATCACGTGAGAATCACGTGGGAATCACGTGGGAATCACGTGGGAATCACATGGGAATGACGTGTCAATCACGTGGGAATCACGTGTCAATCACGTGGGAATCACGTGTGGATCACGTGACAATCATTTGGGAATCACGTGGGAATCACGTGTCAATCACGTTGGAATCACGTGGGAATCACGTGTCAATCACGTGTGAATCACGTGGGAATAACGTGGGAATCACGTGTCAATCATCTAGGAATCACGTGTCAATCACGTGGGAATCACCTGGGAATCACGTGGGAATCACGTGTCAATCATCTAGGAATCACGTGTCAATCACGTGGGAATCACGTGGGAATCACGTGTCAATCACGTGGGAATCACATGGGAATCACGTGGGAATCACGTGTGGATCACGTTACAATCATTTGGGAATCACGTGGAATAACATGTCAATCACGTGGGAATCACATGGGAATCACGTGTAATCACGTGGGAGTCACGTGGATTTCACGTAGGAATCCCGTGGAAATCACGGGGGAATCACGTGTCAATCATGAGGGAAAAACGTGGGAATCACGTGGGAATCACGTGTCAATCACGTGTCAATCTCGTGGTAATCACGGGGGAATCACGTGGGAATCACGTGGAAATCACGTGGGAATCACGTGGGAATCACATGGGAATGACGTATCAATCACGTGGGAATCTTGTGGGAATCACGTGGGAATCACGTGTCAATCACGTGGGAATCACGTGGGAATAAAGTGTCAATCATGTGGGAATCACGTGGGAATAACGTTTGAATCACGTGTCAATCATCTAGGAATCACGTGTCAATCACGTGGGAATCACGTGGGAATCACGTGGGAATCACGTGTCAAACATCTAGGAATCACGTGTCAATCACGTGGGAATCACGTGGGAATCACGTGTCAATCACGTGGGAATCACGTGGGAATCACGTGTGGATCACGTGACAATCATTTGGGAATCACGTGGGAATCACGTGTCAATCACGTGGGAATCACGTGGGAATCACGTGTCAATCACGTGGGAATCACATGTGAATAAGGTGGGAATCACGTGTCAATCATCTGGGAATCACGTGTCAATCACGTGGGAATCACGTGGGAATCACGTGGGAATCACGTGTCAAACATCTAGGAATCACGTGTCAATCACGTGGGAATCACGTGGGAATCACGTGGGAATCACGTGTCATTCATCTAGGAACCACGTGTCAATCACGTGGGAATCACGTGGGAATCACGTGTCAATCACGTGGGAGTCATGTAGGAATCACGTGGGAATCACGTGTGGATCACGTGACAATCATTTGGGAATCACGTGGGAATCACGTGTCAATCACGTGGGAATCACTTGGGAATCACGTGTCAATCACGTGGGAATCACGTGGATTTCACGTGGGAATCCCGTGGAAATCACGGGGGAATCACGTGTCAATCATGAGGGAATCACGTGTCAATCACGTGGGAAACACGTGTCAATCACATGGGAATCACGTGTAAATCACGTGGGAATCACGTGTCAATCATGTGTCAATCACGTGGTAATCACGGGGGAATCACGTGGGAATCACGTGGGATCACGTGGGAATCATGTGACAATCATTTGTGAATCACGTGGTAATCACGTGTAAATCACGTGAGAATCACGTGGGAATCACAAGGAAATCACATGTCAATCACGTGGGAATCACATGTCAATCACGATGGAATCACTTGGGAATCACGTGTCAATCACGGGGGAATCACGTGGTAATCACGTGGAAATCACGTGGGAATCACGTGGGAATCACAAGGAAATCACGTGTCAATCACAAGGAAATCACGTGTCAATCACGCGGGAAACACGTGTCAATCACTTGGGAATCACGCTGGAATCACCTGTCAATATCGTGGGAATCATGTGGGAATCGAGTGTCAATCAGGATGGAATTACGTGTGAATCACGTGTCAATCACGTGGGAATCACGTGGGAATCACGTGGGATTCACGTGGGAATCACGTGTCAATCACATGTCAACCATGTGAGAATCAAGTGGGAATCACGTGGAAATCACGTGTCAATCACGTGGGAATCACATGGGCATCATGTGTCAATCACGTTGGAATCACGTGGTAATCATATGGGAATCACGTGTCAATCACGTGGGAATCACGTGGGAATCACATGTCAATTACGTGGGAAAAACGTTAGAGTCACGGGGGAATCACGTGGGAGTCACGTGTCAATCACGTGGGAATCACGTGGGAATCACGTGTCAATCCCGTATGAGTCACGTGTGAATCAGGTGGGAATCACGTGGGAATCATGCGTCAATCACGTGGGAATCACATGGGAGTCACGTGGGAATAACGTGGGAATCACGTGGTAATCACGTAGGAATCACGTGGGAATAACGTGTCAATCACGTGGGAATCATGTGGGAATCACGTGTCAATCACGAGGGAATCACGTAGTAATCACGTGTCAATCACGTGGGCATCACATGGGTATCACACGGGAATCATTTGGGAATCACGTGTCAATCATGTTGAAATCACGTGGGAATCACTTTTGAATCACGTGGGAATCACGTGTCAATCACGTGGGAAACTCGTTTCAATCCCGTGGGAATCAGGTGGGAATCAGGTGGGAATCACGTGGGAATCACGTGGGAATCACGTGTCAATCATGTGGGAATCACTTGGGTATCACGTGGGAATCGTGTGTCAATCACGTGGGAATCACGTGGGAATCTCGTGGGAATCACGTGTCAATCACGATGGAAT